>NW_027120807.1:0-265781 GCF_030686945.1 Centruroides vittatus
TAATGAAGAATTTTTTTAAATGTGATTTGATATCTGTGATGAGGTGCCAATTATAATACAGGATAATCCACGGCTTGGATCTGGTGTTCCAGGACTAACACTTTTAGTGATGCTTTTGTTCTTGAGATTCCTCAGTGTTTCGGTGTAAGAGCCACACTATACGTAAAATCCGATCCAAGGAACGACGTTCCATTATGAAACGGCCTACCAATGGGTGAGTGGATAAAACTACTGAACATTCGTGGGTTTGCGCCTCGCTAACTGGCTGGCCACCTCTTTGAAGCTGTTATTACATTTCTTAATTTAAGTTGTTCCTACACAAGTCTCTAACTGGTTCTGGAGTGCATGTTATTCCTCGCATGGTAAAATAACATTTCGCGTGAGCCAGGGACTTCTGTTCGAACAAACCTGACCTGCCGTCTGGATCAGCAATTTTGAAAAGGTGGCAACACTACTTTCGAGGCTGACAAATTTGCGACGTTTTCTCGATAAATCACACTCTAATTGTCCCCACGATCGAAAGTCACGAGGCTTGCAGCGCCAGAAGTGCCGTAGTGGCGAGTTATTGGTACTAAATATTTTTGTCACGGAAGTCTTACGTGTGTCCCGAAATATCACCACGTCAAATGTGATTGCATTTCAACTGCTAAATATCAATCTACACAGCGTTAAATAGGGGTGTAATAAAATTTTAACTTTTAGCTATTAACTTTTCCGCAACATTCACAGAAATTTTTAAGATGAACCTTCTCTTTTAAACATTAAAAAATTATAAAAGAAGGGAAGATTAGAAAAGATAGGGTACGGCAATTCAATGCGTGGATGATCTGCCAAAAGGAATAGCCTCTCAGGGACATTTGCAGAAACTAGATCCCATTTAGATGAAAAAATGAGGTAAACTTCCACGTGGCAAGCCGTTCGTTGGTCGGGCGTGATGATCCTACGACCTCGATGATTTAATTTAACACTCGGCCACTGGCAGGCAATAAGAGTAAAGAAAAGGAACAGAACCGAAATAATTTTCAAGTTTTATTTATTCGATTTTGAAAACGCACGAGAAATCTTTCTTTATCGAATGAATTTTTTCAAAACGATCGAATTCTAATTTAAAATCTATAGAAAATCGAATTCATTTCTGCTCTGAATCTGGTGGAGGAAAGGTTGAAAAATGAAACTTTCGTTAGGAAAAAGTATTTTATCGAAAGTAGAAAATTTTTCTCTGCTTTACAGGTACGATAGAATTTATTATTATTAATCGATTATTATCTTATTATATTATTTATTATATACATATTTTTTTATTGTCGTTTAGTAAAGCAGAAAAGTGCGTACCCAAAATCGGAAGTGTTGCCCTGGAAAGAAAATCCACTTTCAGTAACGGGGAAAATTCCAAAAGTGGATGGAATAAAAGTGTTTTGCTTGGTTCCGCCATTTTGGGGTTGACATCGGGGGCTCTTTACTTAAAATATAAGTCGAAAAGAGAGTTTTGTAAGTTAAAATAATTAATTTTCTTTATTTTTAAAAGATTTTTAAAATGAAATTAGTCAAAAAAATTTGAAGAAAATAGAAAATCGAATTTCGAACAAAATAGATCCTTCGGTATTTAGAACAGAATCGAGTAGATTAAAATGTTATTTGATACGATATAATTAATTATTTATCTTAATTTATTTAAAAATTAGAAATATATGAGATGCATAAAACGTGCTTAAGACAATTTTATTAATTACGAAAAGAATAGAATTTGAAAATTTTTATCGAACACATTCTAGGAAAATTTCGTTTATGTACATTATGAAAAGTTATCGCACCAAAATGCGATTTGTAAAATAAATACAGTCGAATCGCCAAAAATGGACGAATTGTAAATAGCGGTCATTTTTTTAAAAGAGAAAAGGATGCATACAACCCGCAAGCAACGGCCATTGTTTATGTTTCAGTCGTGTAGAGGTGTGACAGTACAGTAGACCACCCTATAACACGGATCAGTATAACACGGCGAAAAAATTGCAATCGTGTTCGTATAACACGCTAAAAAGAGATTCGTATAACACGGTAAACCGTCATCGCCGACTCGTGTCGCTACAGGATTGGTCGAATCTGGACCAATAGCGGATATTAGACAAACCGTTGAGTTTAAACGAGCTTCGGACCTACTAAAAAACCATTTATTATTTAACGGCCATAAAAATTATATTTATATTAATGACGTTTCCAAAGTTCAGCGAATTTTTCGCAGAAAAATAACTTATCAGGAAACACGCGCCTACCGTTCGACGAGCCGCCCCGCGACGAAAACAAGCTTAAGCAATGGCGTCGTCAAACGGTGTGCACTCGGTACGTAATTAATCCTACAATTTTTTGTTTATAGCATAGTTTATATGGATTATTCTAAAAAAATCATACGTGATTTGGAAATGTTGACTCAAATTAGTCTAGAATCGATTAATTATATGTAAGAAAACTTTTCAAACAGCCGTAGCCCCTAAACTGCACACGTGCCGGGCTGTGATTGGTTCGTATATTTAAGTGACTCGTACAACACGGATTCATATAACACGGAACGTATCTATCCTGTTGTATACTGTACATCTTTTTGACCTTTTTGACCTTTGTTGCATCTGTTTTTCTTTAATCGGGATTTCTGTATAAATTGGAAATTTAAAAATATACATTTATTTATTTTATAATTTTAATTCGGCAGTCGTCAATCCTTTGCCTATGCTGGAAGCAGAATGTAGAAAATACGGCGAACTCCATCCGTGTTTGCCTAATTATTCTGCAAAACAAGTCGCCGAACACGACACGTTGAATAAGTGTATTTGGGTAACGTACAGAGCGGGCGTGTACGACATAACGAAGTACATCAGCCAACATCCAGACGATAAAATAAAATTTGCAGCCGGAGGATCGCTAGAGCCTTTTTGGGAATTATATGGCACCCACAAACGCGATGAGGTACATTAAAAAAAATATATATTTTTTAAAAATTGTACGCCAGGTAAATGGGTGGAAAGTTTACCATTCGTTCTTACCTATAATTCAGATGATGGAGATATTAGAGAAGTACCGCATTGGCAATCTTTGTATGGAAGACAGAAAACAGAGCAGAGATATGTACGACAACGAGCCCGATAGACATCCTACCCTGAAAGTAGCTTGTCGTCAACCGTTTAATGCGGAAACACCTTTAGAATTGCTGGGTGAAAAATTTGTCACGCCAAAGTAAGCTAGAAAATCTTTCGTGTGGCACTAATGCAATATTAAATTTAATTCATATCGAAGAAATTAAACGTTTTCTCTCTCACCATAGCGCACTCTTCTATGTCCGCAATCACTTTCATGTTCCTCAGGTAAGTGGTAGAGATTATAAATTAACCATTCAATTAATGGACGGCAAGACCACTTGTTATTCGCTGAAAGATCTGATTTGCAAGTTCCCGAAATACACAATGAATGCAACTATTCAATCGGCTGGCATCAGAAGATCCGAATTAGATAAAGTACGTGTTTGTATTTACTACAAAAAGCCAATCGTGTAAATAATTATAACAATTATTTAATAGGTAAAAGATACTTCGGGATTGAAATGGTGTTCGGGAGCAATAGGTACTGCAACCTGGGGCGGTGCTAAATTGGTGGATGTGTTAAAGTGTGCGGGAGTCGATTTGAACGATGCAAATATCAAGCATATCCATTTTGAAGGATTAGATAAAGACTGCAAGACTAACACCCACTATTCAGTTTCCGTTCCGGCTCATAAGGTATCGACAGTTTTTAATTTCTTTCGACGAAACCAAAATTTGTAACTTACCCATTTTATCATAGGCTCTTGATCCGAAAGGAGATGTTTTACTAGCTTACGAAATGAACGGATGCCCTCTTCCTCCGGACCACGGTTATCCGGTAAGAGTGGTAGTGCCGGGTTACGTTGGCACTCGAAGTGTGAAATGGCTAGGGAAGATAAGTATGGCGTGCAGAGAAAGCGATAGCGAATGGCAGCAGAATGATTATAAGAGTTTCTCCCCGAATGTGGATGCGAATAATGTAAATTGGTGTAAATCTGTAGCCATTCAGGAAATTCCAGTCGTTTCCGCCATTTGTGAACCGGTGAATAACAGCAAAGTAAAGATCTGCGACGGTAAATTGAAAATAAAAGGTTACGCATGGAGCGGAGGTGGAAGGAAGATTATTCGGGTAGATGTTTCCGTAGACGAGGGTAAGACATGGAAAACTGCAAATTTGAAGCAGGAAGATACGCCTCTGCATCGATCCTGGGCCTGGACAATGTGGGAAGTAAGTGAAATAGATCTTTCAGAATCATATGATATGTTTTGCTTTTATACGAATGCAATTACTGAAAATAAATGTTTATTTTAGGTGGAAGTTCCGGTAAAGCAAAGGAATTGCGGTCTAGGAATCATATGCAAAGCGGTAGATTCTTCTTATAACGTGCAACCAGAAACGTTTCCTCCTATCTGGAATCTACGCGGTTTTCTGGGAACAGCCTGGCATAAAATCAACGTCACCTTACAATAACTTTTTAAAAACTGATTGAATAATTTCTTTCGGACGTTGAGCAAAATTTCAAAATTATTCAAGAAAATTCTTATTTTTTGTTCATAAATTAATAAATATTTTCAAAGAAAATAAAATATAATAACTATTTTAAAAAATCAGTTATTTTTGAAAGAGTTTTTCTTTTGAGTTTATCTTATAACATTTTATATGTCTTTTGATTTATAAGCCTAAATTTTGGCTTTTTTTTAGTAACTTTAGAAACCGAAATGCATTTCCGAATACAATAATAAAGTCTACATATTTAATTAATGTATCTGATTTATGGGTGGACATATGGGGCACGTACCAGAAACCTCCACAAAAGGGGGGAAAACGTTTTAAACGAAACTGCAGGTTGTATTTACAAATACCGTTTAAATTTAAAGAAGACTACAGTAGAAATTACACGGGTGTTAGTCGCTACACACAGGTGCCTCCATAACTATAAGTATCTTGGGGCACCGCATAGATAAATCCGACCCCGAGTATATACAGTGACTAGGTATGCTAGTTAAAAGTTAACTGTACACTCCTCCGCAGTTTTTTCTCCGTGTTCGAACAACTGTATTGAGGATTGTAAGAAATTTTTCTCACAATGTACCAAATTATTGCATTATGGACTTCGTGGCACCAATATTTTATTCAACGACGCTGTCGTACTAAAGTGCTACAAAAGCAGAGGACAATCTTATGCGTAGTAATGTTTTGACTATTCTACTGTATCAAACATTTCTTATAAGATACAGTATTATGTACCATGCCTCCTTGTGTGGATACCTTTACTGCTCCTAAAACCTACTTGGATCAGAATAGGAGGGATAGTGAGCAATTCGGTGAAATGGCCATACCGCTTTGCTTGGCCCGGTGGCGTGGCCTTTCCAAAACTCTATCGGTCGTGTTTAATATCTTTGATTGTAACGTACAAGTATTTGAAGACCCAAAACAGGTGAACACGGCAAGCCTTTTTCCTTCAATAAGATACTAGGATTGAGTTACCTGTCACTCTAGTGGCAATACCTGGCATGTAATCGGACCACAATTGTAATAGGGGAAAAAAGTGAAATCTACTCCGTACGCGGCGCTAGTATCGACGAGGTTGTAAACAGACTAAGGGTACGTTCGTTAAGTCGAACGAGTTAAACGCGTTAGTAACGAATCGTTCGAAAAGTAGTAGTCTCGCTCAGTGCGCATGCTCCGCGGTGATGACGTATCGAACGAAACTCTAACGAAGCTCACGAAGGAAAGAGTTAGTTTACTTCGTTAAGAAAATGGCGCCCGACGATATCGATGTTTCTAGATCTACTCGAGTGTTTAAATTGTGAATTAAAAGGTGAAATGATTGAAATAACTGTCCATCCGAAGCAACCTAAGAAAAATATTTTGGATAAGGCTGCACTAGCAACATTCATATCTTCGATTTTAGAAACAGCCATTTAGTTATAACGAATCGTTCGAAAAGTCTAACGAAACAAGAATAACGATGACGTCATTCTCGTTTAACTCGTTTGACTTAACGAACGTACCCTAAGCGATACGTTGTCGGTTCTAAAGTACGATTTGTTAATTCTTTAAACGAAAATCCAATAATTATTTCAAGACTGGGTAATGGCTGATAGAGGTTTTAACATTCAGGAATAACTAATTACTAAAGAAGCTGTGGTAAATATACCCACTTTTATGAGAGGAAAAGCACAGCTGAGCAGCAGTTTGTCATCTCGAGACAGAAAAACATCTAGTAAAAGAATACATATTGAACGTATTATAGGAATGGCTCGTACTCACGTACTGTACATATAAAATTTTCAGGCAACACATGCATCCGGCAGTAACGAAACTTGGCAGTGAAATTATATTTATATGTTTTATGTTATGCAATTTTAGACCATGCATTGTTGGCAGAGATTCTTAATTTGTTTCACTGTTAGTCTAGCTCTCTATTAATACCGTATATAATTTTTTTTTCCATTCTAGACCCTAGCCTAATTTAAGTTTTCCATCTATAGTATTTTTAAATTTTTGTCTGTTTATAAATTCTAAGATTAAGAATGTATACTATCATACACAGTAAGGTCTTCATTGTGGAACTTCAATTCAAAGTAATATAGTGGTTTTAAAATTTGTACTATAGTTGAATAAATACTTGTAAGCTAATAAAAGAATTTTAATCTTTAAAACAAAATCTCTTTTTATTATTTAAAAAAATTCACACTATACACCATCTAGAAAAATTTTACATAAACTCAAATTGTAAAATAACAATTAGCTCAATTATTTTATAAACTTAATGTTTATAAAACATTTTTTTTAAAAAAAGAACTGGCTTAATATGCTCATGGAAAAACATAATTAGTGTTTCAATCATGTCTGCAATGAATTTATTATCTCTTGGAATGATACAAACTTTGAAGTCACTTTTTGTGTAAATAAACAGATGAGCAACTTGTCTATTTGTCACTGCTAATTGTCCTTGGATTTGATGAAAATAATCATGATTCCGTTTTAAAGTAATTTTGTCATCAGTACATTCCAAATATGGTATCTTTAGCACATTCACAGGAAGTTTAAAATTGGAGTAAGGACATTTAACTTCTAATATTTTATCATCATCCACTAGCCCATCTGGACTTGCAGCTAAGAATGGGTATTTTGAATGAAGAAACATGCCACATTCTTTCACAGGAGTATTTACAAAAGAATATGTTTCAATTGCTTCTTTTTCATACCTTAAGCCGTGAGAAATTGCCTTACTTTTTATTGGCCTACTTGACAGTAATGAGCCACACAATTTTACTCTGTCTGTTGATTTTAATTTACAAACTTTTCCAAAGTTTGAAGATGTCAAATGCAACAAATGTTCCTTCTTCCAAACTGCACTTTTTCATTGTAATCTGGTCTCTTTTTCCAAATGTTTTATGTACTCCCTACTTGCTTCAGTTACATGTAAAGCACTTAAAAAACATTTCAGACATTGTGCTTTTGCAATAATCATGATCTGATTCTAAAGCCCTCATGTTTGCTGGTTGCCTTAATTGCAATATCGGTATTGCACAACCACTTTGCATGTTCATTGCCAAATTAATAACAAAGTTTGTATAATCAGGGATTGTACTGCCAGATGGTCTGGGGTCAAATTTTATGTCTTCCAATAATTTTCTTTTCATTCCTCTCTTCTTAAATAAATGAAATGGAAGCTCACTAGCCTTAACTGGGGAACCTTTATGTTGGCGGGTAGGCTGATGGAATGTTTGCAGAACCTGTGTGCATGTTTTGTGACACTTATATGTGCCTGTTCTTCCATATTCTTCTATTGCCAATAGTGTTACACATACATGTTTGCAATACGCTTTAGGCCCTTTACCTGCTGTACATTCACATATTACATTTTCTATAACCCCATCATCTGTAATTACTAAATCTGTGTAAATCTGTTCCCCTTGATTAATTCAGATTTTACATTACCTTTAAAATATAAAAAAATGTTTCTCTTTTGTTCCTCTTATTATTAATAAGAATTCATTAAAATACATCTGCACAGCAGACAGTGGCATTCTTTGATCTGACATCTCCATGTAGGCATCAATTGTCTCTATAGTCAAAACTGGTATTTGTAAACTTGGAGAGAGATCCTTATATTCAGATGAATCAGGAAGTTTGAGTTCAGGAGAGCTATCACAGGATATAGAAAAATTATGAGTTTCCTGATTCCTCTCATATGCCAGTAACCTGAAAATTATTGTAAACAAGTTTAATAACTAGTTAAGATATGATCACCAATATTTTATTTAGTTTTTTCTGTCTCATTGACAGGAAAGGCAAAAATTATTATTATATATTATATTCTTACCTTAATATATTACATATAATATAAAAATAAACAGTATAAGGTAACTGAACAGTATTGACAAGCACCTAAATATGGCATATATATAGTGTATGCCAGATTTAGTAAAAGAAAATGGGCAAAAATTCACTTGTACAAAAAGTTTATTGGTGAAGAAATTAGTCTTATTGCATTAAATTATTGAAACAAGATGACTTGTGACCAATAAAAAAGACATTTTGATTATATTTATTTTAAATACTCCAAATATTGTTTTCTCTTGGTAAAAGATTAAGATATATATCTCTTATATTGTCTTAGAACTTCATAGAAAGTAGTTTTGTTTGTATTGATTGTTGTTCTAAATTACAGTGATAACCTATTGGTACAGTTAACATTTCAGATACTGATATAAATTGGTTATAATATATCAGGCTCAGTACATGACCATATTCCAAAGGAAAAAAAATTTATTTTAATTAAAGTTTTGACCTTATGTATTGGTTAGACAAATGTGAAAGGAATCAATGAGAACTTTACTGATCTTTAAATGTTTTTATAGACGAAAAATGTGCATTTTGTGAAATCTTATTCTTAAAACTTTCATCTACTGGTAAGTTACCTTATCATGTAATAGTTATAATGACTTGAAATTATAAATGTAATAATTAACGATAAAAATATAGATGTAGATTATTTTAACTTACCTTTCTATTAAATCGGCTTTTCTACCAGCTAACTTGGCATTGTACTTTTTTAATTCTTCCTTTAATTGTACCGTTGTTAACCTTCCTAAAAAATATTTTCGTTCTTCCTTTATTATAAAGTAAGCTATCCTTCGAACGGAACAGCTTGTTTACAACCGTATCGATATGCGCGACACCTATGTCACGTGATCACTTTTTTCCCCTATATGTATGTATCTGTATGCAGAATTTTGCAGTAATCAGACAACTATATTTGGGTGTGTAACTGTCATTAACCTATTTACAATTAAATCAATAACTTGGAAAATTAGTGCATAAAATTAAATCGCCATTTTTCATCAAATTCAGGATTAAATCTTTTATTGTGTTTAGAAAAACATTGTAACATATTAAAAATCCTATTATTATACAAAATATTTGATAAATTTTATTTACAATCATATAATAATAATAAAATCTTATACATATAACAATTTTTATAAAATATCAAAATTTTAATATGTATTTGCTTTTAAGGTAAATCATACTTTTTATTATAACAAAGCTTTTCATAAGAAACAAATTGTTTTACAAACTGAAAACAATCGTGAATGTTTGCTTTATTATTATGTTTACAGTTTTTTCTTTGAAATTATTTGGCTTTTGCAATTTCAATCTGCTTTAAAAAGTTATAAAGCAGTTTGTGCCATAATGGTGGATCGTCCAGATAAGCAGGATGCTTTGCTTTAGGTATTTCTCTGGCTTGACTGCAAGGAAGCAGAGACAGTAATGCTGAATTTCGTTTTCTGTCTTTTTCTCCATAAACAACCATTGTTGGTACCTATTATAATATATAAAAAATTATAATATTAATCTTCTAGAGTATTTTCTTCTCAATTTCTTGATTTTAAATCTATATAGACTAGTTTGCATATCTTACAAAAAAAATTTATAAGATAAATATTATAAGAAGTTATTTTATACTATGGCTATAAAGGAATATCATTTGACTGCATGCATACTAAGTATATAACATATTAATTATGAAATACTGTAATCATTGAGTTGAATTCTTATACAAGTCTGACTTTGTAATACATTAGCTAAGATACTGTAGGTAACATTAACTTTTTAAGTACTGTACTTCTAAACAGTGTATTAATCAAGGAACATGTACAGACATACTTGTTTACATGCATTTCACATGACACACTGTAATATCACCCGAGAAATTCCAGCAAAAATGCTCTGTGTTATTCTTCAAATTCTACAGGATCCAGGGATTATTCCAAAATGCTCGGTCTTTCAAGTAACTCCATAGAAAGAGATCTAACAGATTGACCGTAAATCCCTTGAGGTCAGCTGATCTTCCGAGAAGTTACCCAACAAAGCCATTGTTTCGCGTGTCTCATTCAGATATTTTGCATACCAGATTTCCATGCACTTTTCATAATACCTGCCTTGAAAACAGGTTTCGAGAAGGGCTTCCGGTTTTCTCCACATCTGTAACACCTGAACAGAGGCCAGTTATCCTTAAAATGACCTACCAGAAAGCATCCCCCCTTGACAGATTGCCCAAGTGTTACATTGCCGTAACTTAACAAAACAAAACAAGCTGGTACTGTTTTGGTTTTCGGCCACAAACGAAGAGACATTCTTGACATCTCATTCTCCTATGCTCCCCTACATTAATCTGCACCAAGCAAACTTGTATTTTATATGATGTTGGTTTATGTAGATTTCCTGGAGAAGAAGGTATGTTGCCAGAGCAATACACCTTCTTCTTGTCCAGAAAATCTAGCCAAAATAAAAATTAATGGTAGGAACTTTTTGGACATCCTGTATTTCTTATTAATCACTGGAGTGAATGTATCTTAATGATTTTTACACACAATGCAACTGCAAGTAGAAAAATAGTTACAGATAGCACCCTCTGCAAGGAGATAAGACTTATTTTAAATTGAAAAATTTAGATTCTATTCAGCATTTTTGCTCTTACCTTATATTGAAATAAAATGTTTTGAGGGTGTTGCATAACAAACTGAAAAAGTTACTGGATTTATTCCATGAATAGTCACTCTCAAATAATAGTTTCATCCAATTCCCAAAGAATAGAAATAATAGTCGCCCTCTAATAGTAAGCACACTATAATAAGCAGTGCAGTTGCAAATTGAACAAAGTTATAGTATCAAAACACTATTTATTAGAATAAATAAGTTTTAATTATGTGATAAATACTGTAAGTTAGTGTTGTAATAATCTAAAAAAGTGTATAAATATCTAGCAATAATTCATCAATCATTGATGCAGCTCTATGAATCCTGATAAAGAGACTAATTAAAATGAGAACAGTCTTGAAGTCAATGTAATATAAAACTTGTTATAAAGAATTTCAATGTGAAAGTGTACAAAAGTTAATAAATAAAACAAAAAAATTATATGAACTTTAGCAGTAATTCAATTACAGTGGGTGATCGGTTAACAAACACTTTCATGAAGAATTTTTTTATGTTCAAACAACCAAACACCTCACAGAACAAACACAAGAAGAAGCGATGTAAAATAATGAATACCAATTGGTCTTCCCTTGTCTTCGGACAACAATTCGAAACTTTTCAAAGCGTGAGAGTTGTCGACATCGATGCTCAATCAGGTATATACCGATCGAATAGTATTCCTCCAAACTTTGAAACTCTCCCTTGTAATTCCAACCTTTTATTTTTCTGATAGAAACAATTTTTTTATAGTATTCGCAAGACTGTCGGGTGGACACTCATTAAACTTTGCATCGGTTTTTATTTTCGAAAGATGAGAGTATAATAACAAAGGTAGAGAGTGGGCAGATGTCTGATGTTGCTGGGCACTATGGTTTGAACAGGTATACAGTAGGGCACAGTTCAATCTTATCTAAGAAAGATACAGTATAATCAAGAAGACTCAATCACCTTAAGGTGTAACAAAAATCACATCTGAGAAATAAAGAACACTGAATAGCTCATAATGGAATCTGAAACTGATCTGACAACAGAAAAACGCCAAGAACTCTCGAATGAGGAACACTGAGAAACTCGACGAGATATGTTTTCTTCCGAAAAAGAGGATTAATGCCAATATCTGCTATTAAACATCTTTTGAAGAAGTGGGCATATGTCAGAACAATGGTCTTATAATGGCATCCAAACCAGAAAGTTAATAGGCTCTACAGTTACAATGCTATTAATTACTTCCGAAAAATTCCGAAGAAGAGAGAAAAGCAAATCGACATTAGACAGATTCTTTAACCCCCACAAATAGAGAAAATGACTAAGAAAAATGCAAGACTGTGTATGTATGTATTTTTATTATTATAAATAAATGTAGTAAGAAAGTATATATTTTTTTATTTTTTGGGGGTCTCCAGAACGAATTAATCAAATTCCCATAAAAACCTATTTTATCGATAATCGGTTAACAAACAATTCGGATAGTAAACAAAGTCTTGGAACAGCTTATGTTCATTAACCAATCACCCACTATACTTGATACAAACTGTTAATAATTTAATGAAATTCAACTGTAAACAATTCCATCAAATTATATGATTACAATTTTTATAATTTTAAATTTATTACAATTAAAATTTTTGATATATCAATGTTCTACAAGGACATTATTTTCTACAAAATTCTTAAAATAGCTTGAAAAAATTTTCAGATATATTATTCAGAAGTAACATTAATCTGCATCTTTATTAATATAAATAGAAGCAATTATCTATTATTCTTATCAATATCTTATATCACATAGAAAAAATTCCTAGATTACAAATACTTTTAATATAAACAGATATATTGTTTTTCTAGAAAAACAGATCATCGGTTTTTATTTTCGAAAGGTGAGAGTATAATAGCAAAGGTAGAGAGTGGGCAGATGTCTGATGTTGCTGTGCGCTATGGTTTGAACAGGTATACAGTAGGGCACAGTTCAATCTTATCTAAGAAAGATACAGTATAATCAAAAATCCAAAAAAATTTGTTTAAATATTGGAAAATTTAATGTTATGCAAAGTAACTGGAACTGTTGTTTTAAATGAAAAAATAAAATATTTGTTTAAAAATTTACATCAACAAATTTACATTGAAATGGTAATTTTCTATGGTAAAGTATTTTGAACAGTTTATTTCTTTAACTAATTTGTATTTTTTCTTTTTTAATATAACTTTGTGATGTACAATGAATCCAAACATTGCTCTTAAGTACTTGATTGCTCGTTCTCTCTTTTGGTTGTATGTTCATTGTATAATCATTCTTAAGCTCAACTAATTCCTATTTTACATATTACTACAAAATAAAGATTATGTAAGACTACTGATGTGTGCTCATAAAATTTAAAGACAGAATATTTTTTCAGATTACAGTAGAGAGTCGTTTATCCGAACGCTTTCCAGTCGGACTGTGTCGTGCCGAATCGAACATTTTTGATACTAGATTTACTTCTAAAGTATAATTTTTATGTTTTTATATTTTTCAATAATAATTTTTCAGAAATAATTTTTAATGATACAATAGCCACGATTATTATTATAAAAATTTTCGTTTGGCTTAAAATTGACGAAAATTCAACGCAAAGCGACACGCAACGGAGAAAAATTTCAACATGGGATAGGTTAATATATTTTTTCGTACATAATCGGTTATCCGAAAAATAAGTTATCCGAACAACCCCAGTCCCCAATTGATTTGGATAAATGACACTCTACTGTACATTAAAAAAGATTTTTTTAATATAAATTTTATTGTAATTGCATAATAGGATGTAGGTATGAATGCTGAAATCTATAGATTATAACCAAGACTTAAGCTTGGAAATAACAAATATATAAGTGTTTAATAAGAAAAAAAATAATTTTTAATAAAATTAATAAAAAAAACTAATATATTTTATTCACAAAAGTTAAAAATTATGCAAGAAGCAATATTCAAAAAACACAGAAAGAAAATCAAACTGGAAAAAATGTACAAATATTAATCACATAGGTTTGTGGCTCTTATTTACAAAGGAGCCACAAACAGATCTCTTAACAGTAGAATTAAAGAACACAAATATGATATTGAGAGAAACGAAGAACAATACAATCCATATATGACTCAGAACCAGGAAATAAAGCTAACCAAGCAACATTAATTAAAAAGTGTTTTAGTACAGAAGAAATTAAATTTTTAGAAATGTTAGAGATATTTAAAACAGCCTTGAAGAAGGAGTGCATTAGTATATAAGATGTAGATTTCTTATTTAGAAAGCTTCTTATAACCCAGGGAAAAAAGATTATTATAACAACTCAATTGAATGATTGGTGTTAATGTTGTACTGACATAAAGCAAAGGTTATCTATGTAATTAATGTTTGTTCAAAAAAAAAAAAAAACTAAACTATATACTTGGAAAGAAAAATTTCATTAATTATGATTAATAAACCTTGCAAATTAACATCTAAGAACATATATTGATTTAGTTATGACCTCAAATAGTTAAATTTTAAATATTTATGATAAAAAAATAAACAATTTTTTTGATGATTTTATATATAAAAATTTTTACCAAAAATGCATCCAAATTTGGGAGTGGCGGCTGAAGGAAATTCTTCAATTCTTCAGGGACTCTTTGCAATCTTTCGTCAGAGCCTTGCAACGAAACATCAATATTTTCTAATAGATCAGTTCCAACTGGAGCAACAGGTACGTATCCTCCCATTTCTGGCCAATTTCTCAACATGTACGGGAGACTAAATAAGCCACTAAGACTTGGACTTATCACAACCGGATTATTTAAATTCAGAGTTTTCACTACTTTGCTAAGAAATGTTTGCTTTTCCACTTTTGCATTTGGGCTATTTCCGAATCCTTTAAAAGTATTTTCAATTAATTTGTTTTTAAAATAATAAAAACTAACTTATTTATGTTCAAAATTACATACCAGGCAAATCGATGGCAACCGTACGATATCCCATGGCAGAAAGTAATTGGATCGTATTCAGCTTTTCCCAAGTTTCGGAACTAAATGCTGCTCCATGCAGTAACAATAAAGTAATAGTAGTTGTAAAATCTAATCCTTTAAATGGTTCAACTTCTCTATAAAATACTTCATTTTCCTGTATATAATAATCAATTTATATTATTATTTTATACTTTTAGCAGACTACTCATATATTATTTGAACTGTAGACCATGCTCATAGGAGTAAAAAAGTCAAAGAACCAGCGGTCTAACCAACGGACCCTTTACAAGATATAGCCCCAGAAATTGGCTGCTTGTTAAACATGCAACAGGCTTAACAGAGCACACCAGTATGATTCCAATCCTGCCCGACTAGTAGTCTCTTTTTCCCACCCCACGGGCACTAAGAGGGCCTCTTGTAGCAAGCCCATTATGGATTCGGGCAGACCCGCAACGAGGTGACCAAGTGGAAAGGGACAGAGCCCGACACATCCAGACGGATCACCACCGGAAAAATTCCTGGGGTTTTTTTGACAGCTCCAGATTCAATCCCAAGTCCCATAGAGCGGGAGGCTCCCACCTCAACTGCTCCACCAGCTGGCAGTCTAGTCGGTGCAAAGACGTATCTCGTGTTTTACGCACTCTCTAGTAAAGTGGAAAACAGTTGACTTCTAGAAACAGTTCAGGGCAAAAGTTGTTGATTTTTCACTTTTAAAATGTTATCCATTTTTAGTCTTCAAAATTCCTTGGAATTTTGGGGGCTATACACCACGAAGGATCATCCATACACCATCAGTTCCTTTAACTTTTTTATTCTTGTGGTCTACAGTTCTGATAAGATCCAACTACCTCATTCAAAGCTAGAATCTTATCTTCTTTTTTTGTTCTAATAGTGATATTCCAAAAAGATAAGCACAAAAATATTTTCATTAAATATTCTAAAATTTATTAATATACTTACATCAACATTAACAGTTTTTGCAACTACATTGAGTTTCTCTGCAGTCTCTTGTATAGTAATAGGTATTTCATTTTCAATAAGATTTGCATTTTGCCAAAAAGAAGGAATGCACAAACCGTCTAGAAATTAGAACAATTGCAGATAACATGAAAACAATATAAAGAAATTAAAAATAAAATTAAATGTAACATAATTTATTAAGATTAGATATAACTATGAAAGTTACAAAAGTTATAGTCAGATTTAATTTCATATCTTACACTTTGTACTAGAATGTATGTTATAATATTTACGAATGATAACATGCGAAAGTACTTACTCGCATCCATGTTCCACGACGAAAATCGATCGATCGATCGAGATAAACAATTACTCGCCTGCCGTCTGGCGAGTGAAATCAATAATTTGAAAAAGTTATTAATTTTTAGATTTAATTAATAATTATTATATCAATTTTAAAAATATGCATTTATATATAAGAATTATTTTTAGAAATATCTTGAATTATATAACGGTGGAAATGGTGGAATAAATGCGGTATGGAAGAACTGGAAGAACAGAATGGCGCAATTCAATGAGAGTTGCCGTTTTGGGGGTTTCGGCACACGCTATTTTTTTCATTTATAAAATACGTTGATTTTAAATTGTATTAAAGTGTCCGAAAGTGACGTTCTCAATTCTTAGTTTTCTGACCGGAAAAGGGTCACGGAACAAAAAAGATAAACACTCCCTGATAAGTCATTACTGTCATAAAAATCACTGAGTTGATGTTCGGAGACTTTGACTGGTACGCAGATTGGCAAAAAGTCGACTTCTGGTCGACGGCGAAGTAAGAATTCTCTGCTCGAACGGGAAGTTCTTTTGGTCTAACGAACTAATAAACAGATCGGAAAATTCGAACGGATCGACAGATCGAACCCGTGTTCTTGGACCCTCGGGCTTATATACTTTTTCCTTTCCAATTAGTCGGGCCTTCCCTTCCTCGCTCCCCGATTTGTCTCTTACCTGTCTTGAGGTGAAAATTGAGACCAATTCAAGTCGCGAGAAAAGTCTGCCTGGGGTGGTTTATCCGACACTATCCTCTCGACTCTGGTCGCGATTTATCGGTGAATAAGACACCTACGCTCATATTATAAATTTTCTTTTCCTTTTTTCCTTCTTGCGTCTTAAGTTTAAACAATTCCTATTTCATCTTCTTTTGTCCTTAAATTTGTTTTCCTTCTCTTCTTTATGAGCGACGATGTCAAAGTCCGGTGTCGTCGGCTCGACACTTACATTATTTGTTTTCTCGTTGTTTTAGTTTATTAAAATATACTTTTCTTTCAATTATAAACTATTTCCGGGGCCTCACAATTATTATGATTTTTAAACAGAATAAATGCATAGGAAAGTTTTAAAACAATAAAAAGTGTATCTCTAGTTTCTAAATTCACTTTATTCACCCCCGTATACAGAATATTAATTGGTCATTCTCAATTTTGCCCGATAAAAATACCTTAGTCTAAGATAGTGTTCAATTATTAAACGTGTTAAATGGTAATGTGATTTTTTAAAAGATGTGTATCGTGCACGTGAAATTTTAATGAGGGCAAAAGATTTTAATCTATTAACAAAAATATCATTTCAGTATTTATGTCGAATATATCTTCGAAAAGCATATTCACTTGTTTTGCAAATATTAAAAAATCACGATACATGGGAGACCTGCCGAGGGAGTGACTCTCGGAGGACTTTCAATGGAAAACTTTCCCGTATTTAGGCGTTATCAATCTGAAGAAAACGCGAGAAACTTAACGTGATCTAGACGGCCGGATGGCCAAGAGGTCAAGATAGCGACCTACCGCTGGAGTACCCGGGATCGAATCTGAACGTGGTAGATATTCTCCAAGAATTTTTCGGGGATAATCCGACCGGATATGTCGGGCCCCGTCCCTCACCACCCGGTGATCCCATCATGGGCCTGGCCGAACCCATAATGGGCTTGCTAAAAGAAGCTCTCTTAGTGCCCACAGGGAAGAAAGGGTTTTTTTTTAACTCTTTCCGCCCTGTGGGCACTAAGAGGGTCTCTTTTAGTAGGCCCATTATGGGTTCGGCCAGGCCCACAATGGGGCGACCGGGTGGTGAGGGACGGGGCCCGACATATCCAAACGGACCACCCCCGAAAAATTCCTGGGGATTATTCGACCCGTTCGGATTCGATCCCGGGTCCCCCAGAGCGGTAGGCTGCCACCTTTACCGCTCGGCCATCCGGCCGTCGGGAAGAAAGGGTTTAAAAAAAAAAAGTGGTTAACTACTTGCTATTCAGTAGTTTTATCCATTCAACCAAGAAGGCCGTGTTTCTTTGTGCAGCGAGAGTGTAGCGAAAATGACGTCACGAGCAGCTATCTCTACACGCTGCATCATAGTTTAGAAACGCTTTCTGCTCGAGCTAAACATGGATGCTGTAATATATCTTTTAATTCCACAGTTACAGCAGAAAGTAGCGCTTTAGTTAAAGAACTACAATATTTAAATAAAGAGATATAAAGAATTGAGCATTTCTCTTTCCGAAAATGTGAACAAAGTACAGAGATAGGAGATGTATAATTATATTTAAAATATAGTATTTTCTTATTCTTTAGACAACTTTCAGAGTCATTTTATAAAATTTAATCCTTCTTAATGTTTCCGTAATATTTTTATCCACAGTCACTTCGACTTTTTTATTTTCGCAGCATAATATCGTATTATACGCACAAGCGTCCATTTTGCTTTACACGTGTAGCGGACGTAAAAGGTGCTTTATCTTTGCTGCAGCGACCTCTTGCAGCAAACGTTTAGAAACGGTTCGTTTTATTGCAGCGCTGCATTTAGAAACGGGTTAAAGAGCGTTCGCTGTAAAGCGCTTCTCGAACGCTGCATAAAGAAACGGGCCGAACCAACCGAAGTCTTAAATCCTTTCCGAAGGATTTTCTACGGAAAACTGGCTGGTATTTTCAAACTTGACAGAATTATTTCTACATGTGGGACATTGTTGCTATTAATTAAATTTTGAAGATTATAAGTAAAGTTTGAGAAATAGAGGGATGCCATATGCCACATATAGAGCGGGTCAGAATTGATAAAAATTTAAATTAGACAGCAACGAGCCATGGATTATTTTAACTCTCTCCGCCCTATGAGCACTAAGAAGGTCTTTCTTCCATGCCCATTGTGTGTTCGGACCAGTGGCGTGCCGTCATTGGAAACGGTGGAAACGCCGCTTCCCTTGTATTTTCTAAAAAATAAATATACATTGTGCGATTATTTTCATATAATTAAAATTAATATTTTATTATAACCGTATTATGTATCTTATTACAAATTTCTATACTACATGTGAACAAAACGATAAGATTGCTATTGTATATTCGAATATCAGTGGCGGAATGGAAGCGCTGTATTGTCAGCTTCCAAACAGCCAGATTATACTCATTCGCGCATGCGCTTTACAGAGCACCAACCTCACCCGTTTAGCTAGTGGAAGCTACACACATATAACGCCTCCAATTCTATCCGGGACCGGTCCTAGGCTGTTAGCCGCCTGCCTGTAATATATTTGGCCGTCCTCGCCCGATTATGTGAATCACGAGTAGATTTATAACTTAATCCAACCAAGGGCGTCGCCAGCTAATGGGCCAGGGGGGGTCAAGATGATATAAATTGATAAAGGATATGAATTGTATGTAGGTAAAATAAAAACGATTCATCAATTTTAAGAAGCTTAAGAAGATTATTTTAATTAAAACATAATCTTCTTGGGTTTTTCGCGCGGGAATTATAAATCGGGCAATAAATGACTTAGCATTTAAATAATTTTTTCGAATGTCTAGGGAGGGGTAACTGCCCCTCTGCCCCCCCCCCTTTGGCGACGCCCTTGAATCCAATCGATAAGAATTTACTGGTATGATGTTTTTATGATAGTTTTGTATAGGTGACAGGAGTTTAAAAAAAATCCATTAAAATATTTGATATTTTTATTCCGCTCTCCCATCTTATATTACTTACGGATTTCAATGTTAAACCAGTGATATAACGATTTCGTATGTCCCATCTATAAGGAAATGTAGAAAAAAACGTGAACAAATCTTGTACAATGTTAAAAAATGAACTATTCCTTTGGCAGCATCGTTTACAACTAAATTTAATGAAAGATGCATAAGGTACAAAAAAGCTCTAGAATTTATTTTCCTTAAATTTACGATTTATGTATCCGTTGTCATAAAAATTTGTCATTCCACTTTTTCCCAAGACTACAAATATTCAAGTACAAAGTAACCGGTTTCGACTTATTTCTACTTAAGACGTAATTAAATAATTAAGAGATTGGGGAATTGGAGACATAAATAAAACCCTGCCGAAAGAGCCGGAATTTTACTTAAACAAAAGCTTAACCCAACCAATCTCTAGCCGAGTACAGTGGGGACTGATTTCTTCGTAATATTAGATAATAAAGACATAAATTTTTCCACTTCAATGAGAGTAACCGAAAAGTTGTAAATTTTGGAAATTTCCGTGGACCCTGGTCCTAAAACGAATTGGTTAGAAAACAAATGACGGACAATATATTCAGTTTCACATATTTAGATTTTTACAGCTATGGCGAGAAACGTTTAAAATGTACAACAACCTTGTCGTGTCCTTTAAGGTATAAGAGTGATGCGACAAAAGAGGCTTTTGACATTGGCTTATCGAACAAACAATACGAATGGAACCAAGATCGTTACAGACGCGCAATTAACTGATTGCCCCTGGAAGTCGTCTTCTCACAGAAACACAGCTTCCCTGTCATCAAATGTTACGCACGCCACTGGTTCGGACATATCCATAAATATAAGATAATACTGAAGAATCGTTCAATTCAGCTAATTAAAGATGGATCCGAATCATGGCATAAACGTTTTTTAATAAATAAATTTTGGTGTTAGAAATAAGCAATTTACGTTTAGTCTGCAAAGATTAAATTTTGTACATTTCTGTCTTATTTAATTATTTTAAGTTAAATTTTTTAAAACTCATTTCGAAATGTTTCATTAAATAACACCTTGTAATAAAAATAATTATTAAATGCAGTGTGTAAAATTTCTATTTATATAACGATAATAAAATATATCGGATTATTACTTTATATAATTCATCAGAATTATATAAAGTAATAATTACTTTATAATTAAAGTAATTACTTTATAATTATATAAAGTAATTATAAAGAAATATATAAGAGAATTATATAAAGAATTATATAAAGTAATTACTTTATATAATTCTAGATATAAAAGAAGAGAATATAAAAGAATATAAAAGAAAAGAAAAGAATATAAAAGAAAATAATATAAAAGAATATAAAAGAATTATATAAAGTAATTACTTTATATAATTCTGATGAATTATATAAAGTAATAAACCGTGTTATTTTCTATACCCTTGAAAAGTTATATAAGATCTTGTATAATTATTGGCAAACATCTTGAGTCTCTTGTATGTAAATACTAGCAGATGAGCCCGGCAATTGCTCGTGCAAAAGTAATGATAGCAAAGATCAAAATTATTAGATTATAGCCGATCTTACCCGTTTTCAACGGGTGCAAGAATTAGGTTCACTCTCTTCCGAGACTAATCAGAGAATTTTTAAAAAGTTTAAAAATATGTTTGATTTTCTGCAGAAACGAAAAAACCGCATCTAAAATATTACAGTAAATACAGAATTCATAGGGTAATCTTAACTCTCTCCCTCTCCCTCGCGGGGAAAATTTCCAAAAATCCCTTCTTAGTGTCAAGGTCTACATAAGGAGGTCAGGACACGAGTACTGGAGCCGCCATTTTGGGCCTTTTTAGAGTCGCATGTTTAAAACAAATTAAACTAAAATTGCGTAAATTAGTCTAAATAATGTCGTATAAAACTGACTGCTCGTACAAGTTTGTATTAAACATGTGACTCAAAAAGGCCCAAAATGGCGGCTCCAGTACGAGTGTCCTGACTTTATATAAATTTTGCTTAGTGTGCATTCTCATGGCGTACCCTAACTGTGTATCAAATTTCAACTTTCAGCATCTAATAATAATTATTATTATCATCGTTATTATTATTATCAGCCCATTTCGATTATAAAATTAAAAATATTTTTGATTATCGATGTTATTTTATTAAACGATTTAATTAAAAGTTTGAGATTATTTCATAAATAAAAACCAATAAAATAATAAAATCAGACTTTTTATTCTTTTTACTGTTAATATTTCAAAGACGGGTTCTGTTTAATTTGGCTAGCCAGTGGACGAGTAGAGAAAACTCCGGCTAAGGGTCGCAGGTTGACAGGTCTGTCCACGTGGAATTATCCGAGTTTTCTTCACGTGTTAGACATTTACACATGGTCCAGTTTTCTCCAAGAAAGTCCTCACGGGAGACTCTCCTCTTTGGCAGATTGTCCGTGTTGCGTTACCTTGATTCAATCGATTCAAACTAATTTAATAACATCGAAAGCCGGATGGCCGAGCGGTCGAGATGGCAGCATATCGCTGTGGGGATCCGGAATCGAATCCGAACGGTCGAAATATCCCCGGGAATTTTTCGGTGGTGGTGTGTCCAGATATGTCGGGCCTTTTTTCAGCAAGCCCGTTATGGATTCGGCCCCATTGTGTGGCCGAATCCATAACAGACTTGCTAAAAAAAGTGTCTCTTAGTACCCACAGGGCAGAAATAATTAAAAAAAAAGTCTAATAACGTCTTAGGTATTATTATAATCAGAAATATAATCAGAAATATATTAATAGAAATATTCATTTTAAATTGAATTGATATTGATCGATTGCACTCCGATCATAAAATTCTGCACATCGCATAGATGAGTAAACTGTTTCGCTTATTTGCGTTCTGATATAAGCGAATACACATAGAATGAGAAGGAAAAATCGATGCTATTACTAGAAATTGGCCTTACGGTAGTAACTTAGAATTGTTAGAGAGTAATAAGCTCCATTACTTCTGGTTAGAAGCAATATGGCGGAGAATTGCGTTTACTGCATGCTTTATCCCATAATCTCTATCTCTATAATTTTTGGCAATATTTTTCACAAACGCTGCGATTGTCGCCAGTTGAATAGCAGACAATCAAAAATAGTAGAATTTTACAGGAAATGCATTCTGATAGTGTTGGTTACTGAAACAATTGTATTTATCCTTCAGAATCTTGCAACTAAAGAGAATGTTATTTTCTGTAGTCCTATTGAAAGATATAACGGTAGAGAAATGCATCCTTTTCTGAAAATGGCCTTTTATTTCATTAATATTGGTTGCATTCTTTGCATACATATCGGTAAGAGAAAAATAAGCTTAGACATGAAAATATCGAGTTACGCTGGTGAGAAGGAAAAATTGTTTCGGTATCAATTGGTAATGTTAAGATTTTTCGGTCTTGCTTTTCTCGTAAATTTCATTTCTATCGCTTTGATGTCCTCGCTTGTTTTCTTTCCGGTAGTAGAAAAGGCTTCGAGTTCATTTCGAGCACTTTTTTGCTCTGTTTCGCTTACTGTACTTGGTACTTACAACATGGCATTTTATTTATGGATGATACCCACAGCGTTATTAGTAGGTCTTTTGATACTGGAGAGATTCAAAGAGTTAGCCAAACAATTACGATTAACCAGGAATAGATGCGCAAAGTATGATGTGGACGAAATCATCTGGAAGCATGCAGAGATTTATGATCTTATAAATCAGATGAATAATAAATGGAGTGAGCTATTTTTTGTTATATTTGTCATAACAATTTATATCATAGCCCTTTTTATCTACAATGCTATTTTCGGAGAACTTGATATAATTTATCGGGTATTCTTAAGTCTCAGCGACATTTTTTTTGTTTTTCTGGAATTGTTGTTCTCTTTCGCTATTTCCCGTATTTCGGCATTCGTAAGTTCTAATGGGAAAAATAAGAAATTTATCAATTTTATATTTTCAATAACATTTTTTAAATTTTATGTGTTTAGGCTTATGATTCTTTTCAAGAAATAAGGATCTTCGCTTCCGCTCGTTTGTCGGTAGAAGACAAAATAAAAGTGAGTTTATTGTATTTTCAATAATTACAAATAAAACTGTACTTGTGTAATTGTATTTATTTTAATTATTAAAATTTATATTCACTTAGTTGTTGGATTTCATGAAAAAGTTTCGAGAAAACGAACTGGGATTTAGTTGTGGTGGTTTCTTCGTTGTATCGAAGGGATGTCCGGTAAAGGTATATTGAGGTTTATCAAATATAAGAAACATATGTAGAGTATAAATTCGAGTTCTGTAACGATTCATTTACATTTGTAAAGATTTTAAAACGTCAAAAAATAGGAAAAAAAATTAATTGTTCTTTTTTATCGTTAATAGGTGTACAGTTCGCTCTACTCCGCCTTCAACATTCTGTTGCAAGTTCGGGACATTTTGAAAGGTGGAGATAACAAGTGTATTTCTTTCGCTGCACACATTTTAAATCTATCTCAAAATTCCACTTTGTTGCAAAAATAATCGCCAATAATTACCATTTACAGAATATGGTAGATATTTTAATTGAATTTAACGCTTAATTAATTAATTACTGTAAAAAATTTAAATCGGTTTAAACGTTTGCATTTTTGCGTTAATTAAGTAATTACATAATATGTTCCGTTTAATGAATGAGAGGTTCGGATTGATGGAAAAAGTCAACGCAATACAAGAGCGATCTGTCAACGGAGTGTCATTCCGGGGGACTTTTTATGAGAAATTGGCCCTGCTTTAGTTGTCAAACACGTGAAGAAAACTCGCGTGGTCAGTCGTTGGTCAAGCGCGAACCCGCCCGCAAGCGTTATTCATTGATTTTCATCATTCAGGTATTGTGGACACTATTAGAGCCGGATTTAGATATTTGTCCCACACTACAACAAGACCCCCTTTCTCCTTTACCAAATAATATTGGGCTATATATATATATATAGCCCAATATTATTTGGTATATATATATATATCGTTTGTATATATATATATACAAACGGTTTTTTAAGAATAGGACGAGGCTCTATGCTACAGCTTATTTTACCTTATGCGTAAATCCAACTCTGAGCACAGTGAATAAAAGGAAGTAAATAATTAGCCTACATATAGCACAGATTTTGAAAAACTTTTATGGGATGTAAATAGAATTTCACGATGAAAATTTAAACCTTATTAAATTTCGATACTGAATTTAATTTAAAGGTTATCCATAGGTAGGCTTACCATAATGTTTTTTCTCAAACCGGGAAAATTTTGAGACAATAGAACGAAAAATAAATCGGCACCTTTAAAATGTGACAATACATTTGAGGCAGTTCCTATTGCGTGCCTTGTGTTTCGCACATTTCAAGTGATTTTTAATTTAATGTCGGAACGCCCACCATGTGTTACTGAAAATTCTGAATGGAACAGTTGAGTTTGTAAATACGATTACACACGTTTTTCAAAAACGGATAATCCTTTTTTAATTCATCAGTAAACACACGGTTTTTTTTGGCATTTTGGAAATTTAATTTGATGTATAGTACAAAATAATCACAAATGTCAACTAGCAATTTGAACTCGACTAAGATAAAACTTGAGCAACAATGACGTGGCCAGTGTATGTTTCAGTCTTGCCAACTCTAACTGTAACAAAATATCTAAAAAGACGAACTAAAAATACCTGGATCTTATAGGCTACACGATATTGTAAATTTTGTAAAAAAATATCTGGATGAAAAACATAATACTGTACATCTAAATTCATCAGGCCACATGCTACAGATTTTGGGGGAAAAACATCTAGACAACATTAAAAGTGCTTAGATCTAGATACAAAATATTTAGATTGCAACAGTGAGTGTAACAGAGGGAGTATTTTAGTTTCCAAATCGCCATTTTACTCCAGGCTGCACTATTTTTACTTCTTGTATATTCGGCACTTTTAAAATTTACCAAATAACCGAGACAAAATGACAAACTGACCGGAACGCTAGACCGCATCATCAAACCGGGTCAGTCCCGGTGAAAGCAGGACGTCAGGAAAGCCTATTCATTGGCCTTTCGCTATAACTTCGTGCATGCTCTGGCAAGAAATAGTTCTCAGAATGCAATAATCTTCGCTAACGATTGTTGAACTTTGAATGAAAGATGGCATTAAATTATTTAACTTTAAATCATAGAAATTAAATTGACAGTTCTTAGATAACGAGTTATAAGATTTTTCGCTCGTAAAAAAGTGTCGTGTGCGAAGGGTAGTTGCGATTGGCTGAAAGTTTACTCCGACTTTTTTTTTCGTTCCGAAAATAGTTCAGAAATGGCGGCCATTTTGAGAACTACAGACCACGCGCGACGGTTTGGTTTCACTGTAATATTAGGAAACATTTCAACGAAACCATACACTTTTTTCCCCGGTAGCTTTATAATAATAAGGGACGTCAGAATTTTTATTAAGACACTGCTTCTACAATGGAAACAGATAACGCGGAAAGATACATTTTTTAGCGTAGAGTGGTGACGTGTCGCTTTTCTTCGTTTCGTGCACGAAGTGACAGCGAACGAAATCTGCAATTAAAAAATTAAAATTAAAAACAATGTTAAAAAATACTTATTGATGCTGTGAATTTTAAACAGTTATTGTTCCGTTAAAATTGTTCGTGTTTAGAGTAATTCAACTCGATTATATCGGTTCACCACAAGCTAATATAAAACAATTAAAATGTACTACGTAGAAATAGTGTAAATTACTTGTAAATTGTATATAATATGCTGTGTTCAATTTTTTGTCACGTGTATTTATTTGTTTAGTAATACAGTGGAACGCGGTTAACTCGAACCGCAGTAACTCGAAGTGATCTTTTCATAGATTTACCTTTTAATTCGAATTCTTCGATTGTCGGGAACTTTAACTTTAATAAAATAATTTACGTTTGTCTCTCCAATAAGTTATTCAGAAATATTTTTATAAAGCCCGGGAATCACGTACCACTATAAATAAACCTCGTGTCACGTGTGAGCGGCGCGGCCGGTGGTTTCCAGACAGCTTGTGTCACCTAAATATTTAACTGCCATTTCGGAACTGTTTTTTTCCCGGAAGATTTTGTCTTTCTTTATTAACTTATTTGACCATTCGGATAAGCGTTTTCGAGTTTCTGGACAACACCCAAAGGTTTACATTGACACGACGATTCTACGTTATAAGACATAGAAATATCGTATAGATAGTTTATGATGGGCCACCAATAAATCGATGCACGAAACCTTAATTTTTAGCTCAACCTCCGTAACTCGAAGCCCGAATTCCCTCCCGACCGATTCGAGTTAACTAGTTCCACTGTCTTATGTAATAAATCGCTCGAATGTATACAAATGATATTATTTAATTGTGGAAGCTTTACAATTACTAACGACGGTAGACATTTTAAAAGCATTTTCTGCAATGTAAATTGCATAGAATTTTAATACTGTATTCCCTTAATTGAAACCTGTACAGCAAAATATAATATTAACAACGGTATCGGGGCATTAAGGCTCGATTCTGCCGCTCTGGGAGACATCCGAGCGATCAACCCCCAGAAATTTTTCGCGCCCATTGTGAGCCTGACCGAACCCACGATGGGTACGGATAACAAGGCCCACATAAGGCCTCATTCACAATCAAGAATGAACCAGTAAGTTCACGTATTAAAAGTAAAGTGAATGGTGGTTGGTTAACTTCTAACTCTTGATCCTCGACTGTCCAAGAGACGAAAAGAGTATTAAAAAGATGTTTTATGAATTATGAAATAAAAATTTTTAAAGATAAATAAAGAAACGAGTTTCTAAAATATTTCGAAAATTATTACAATCATAAATGATTTAAATTGCTCAGTATATTCCACACATTCGTGTGTTGTCATCTACCAGACTTGATGGAGAGAGAGAGAGTGCATTAAACTATAATATTTATTTAACCCGATTCTCAGAAAATTTCCGTAAAGAAAGATATTTATAGCAAGATTTGGGAAACTTCCAAAAATCTCACTGTTCAAATGCAACTATTAACTCAAGATTATAAAGGCGAGAACCCACGACCAACCACCAACGTTTAGTGGTTTTATCTACTCGATTATAGATGAAGGGTGAAAAAAAACCATAATAATGATCAGAAAATTGAGTAATATTTATAGATTTCCGGTAAAGTTATAAGGAAAATTATTCTGTACAGGTGAATAAAGAAATGTTTATAATTTATAAATTTATTCTATATTACATGTAAATTTTTGTTACGAATTTTATTTAATTTTATATTTGTGTGATTTATAAGTAATTAGAAAGACGCGCTCCATTGATTACTTATTCTAATGGCTGAGTGTTCCCTTCTACACTTATTGCTTACTCACTGATTACTGTTTACTCGGGAACACTCACTGATTATTCGTTAGTGAGTGTACTTTTCTACTTATAAATCATTAGGAAACTCAATTCCGATAATTATTCTTAATTAATACAATTCAACCTCCAAACAACGGCCATTTTTATGTTCTTGTCAGAGGTTTGTTGTATAATTCATTATTGGTTTACTTATCTAAGGTTAGCAGCAGTGATGAAAAATGCCCCTCGAGATACTCTTGTGTTTTCTTCAGCTGTCAATCTCTCGAGGGGCTTTCTCATCAGATAAGCTTCTAGTCCCGAGTCTCAAATTTCAAGCTTGAATAGATCGACAATAGGCTGAAACATTAACATTTTCGTTTAAGATTGGCTACTTCTTCGTTATTGTTTTGAGATATTTTAATGTTTCTAATTTTAATAATAACGATAATTCATAAATAAAATACGGTATACAATGAATGAACGTTTTATTCGCGTGTCATCTGAATAAGGCCAGTAGATTTTTAATATTTTTAAAAAAATATTCAAAATCTATTTGTATTTTACGTTAAAACCTTATGAACGGCCGTAACGTTATAAGCGAAGTTTCCCATTATAAGCTTACGTTATAAAGTAACGATAAGCCAATCGGAGTAGTCGTTTGTTTATAACGGAGCCAATAACATGTAGCGTAACGTTGACGTCACTTGATCAAATATGGCGACTATGAATAAGGGATTTCGATTTTCTAATGCTGAAAGAACAATTCACGATACTTCAAATGATGAAAACAAATTATGAATGATTTTACAATTGCATACAAAAAAAATTTAGTTTGGCCAGGGTGACATGGGGGTGGTTGAGTGGTAAGGACGGCCCGAATTCAATTCCGGATTTAGTCTGACGCCTTTATTGCCTTACCTAACTATACCCTCCTATTAAATATTAGAAAATAAACTCATTAACTGGAAAATAGTAAATATATTATTTAAAGTAAAGTACATCAAACAATAAAACAATAAACTTTAGTAAACTTGCTCTAAAAGTTTATAAAAACTAGTGCCATATAACCAGATACCAGCAAGGAAAAAAAGGCAGTGGGGTAGTTAAATAGCTTCAAATTCCAGCACACCGGAAGCATCATTCTCCAGATAATAAAGGATCGGTTGAAAAGAACGAATTTGAAGTGTTCTGTAACCATAAAAAAAAAACTGATACAGGCCGATCAACCGAATAGAAAAATCCGAGAAAAAATGGAACTTTATCTCTCACGTTCAAGATAAAATGTATACGCTGTTTATTCTCCAAATTCTTTTAGGATTTTTATTATTAATTTTCAACATACCATTATAAATTGTTTTTCTTTTTTTTTTTAAAGATAAAATGTATTGAATCGCTGACACACGAACATTAAGAATTTAAGACTTCGGAGACACAGTGAAATAAATATTTTCTTGTGTAATGTTTGATTAGATTACGTTGTAAGTTATGGGGTTTATTTTTTAACGTCCTTGATATATATATATATATTTAAACCTGGGTTAAAGATCGGTTGAAAATTTTATTATCTGAAAATCTACGTGAAAAATTTTTCAAAGAAGAACGGATGTTAAATGATGCAGGCCTATATAATTAGGCATACTTGCCGTGCCATTAATTCATTATTATCCAAGAAAAATCGAATAAATATCATTCTCGTGTCGATTTTTTTTTCGTGTTTTCGATTAAGATTAAACGATAAATACATTTTATATATTGTTTATAATTTCTAATATAAAATGTAAGTATAAACATAATAATCTCGTCAGTTTTGTTAGCTTGTTGTACACACAAGTTAAACCTCCGAACGACGGCCGCTGGAAACGTAATTATTATTTATTAAGGGACGGAATTTATAATGAAAATAATAAGAGTTATATAAACGACCATAGCTAAGAATTTCTTTCGGGAGAGTCCAATATTTAAGAAGGTAAGGAAGACGTGAGTCATTTAACACTGTTCACGTGTATTATACTTCGTAGTGTGGAGGTTAAATAGATTAGTAAACAATTCGAAACGTGTTCCTCTTTATTTGAAAAACTAAATTTAAAGTTGTTTTGAAGACCCAAATGAAGAAAAATCTTTAAATATATTGTAAAATCATAGCAAAACGGGGTAGCTTTTTCTCTACCCCGTTTCACTTATAATGGGGGCGATTGTTTTCACTTTTAATAAATAATTTTATAGTGTTTTATCTATAAAATCGATCATTTGGAATGTTGTGTTTGGCATAGAGTCCGATATTAGATTTCAACGTTATAGATGAGTGAGAGACATAGATATTGACATATACCATATCTCTCGTACATAATACCAGAAATGGTTTAAGAAGAATTTAATGTTATCTTCTAACAATTTTAAGCAGCGGTTAATTAATAATTGTCCTTTGCCTATTGCATCAGAGAAGGATAATTTTTGGACTCAACAGCACCAGCAGAGCCTTGTGTTTAGATCAGTTGCCATTTAACGGTTCAAGGTCAAGAAGCGAAAGAGTTTTTTTTTTCTTTTCATTCCCTCGAGATATCTAGTAGTAGATGCCATCAAGATTGATTAATCTGCCAACACTATCTTCAACCAGTTCCATGATCTGCAGTTTTTCCCCCTTTCTTTCTTTCTTTTTTTCAAGACAAGGGGGGGGAAGCATTCGGAAAAGCCTTTCTTTCGGGAATAAAGTGGCTGATTAATTTCCATAATACGTAACAATTTTTCATTGGGTTTATTAATTTATAGAAAGTAGAGTGTTTTTTGTTTTAAATTTTAACCAATTTATTGTTGTGTTTTTCAGTATGTATTATATTTATTATTATTATTTTAATTTTCCGTTTCGTATACGAGGAAAGAGAGAATGATAAAGATTATAAGATGTAGAAATTTACGGTTGCTCGAAAGAATGGAAGTGTAGCTAATGTAGAGTACATTGGTCGAGCATCACTCAAACACGATACATACTTCTCACCAATCCAGCCGACAAGCGAACGACTGCGCTTCCCTCCAGGCACCCTATACCATTGCACCCCTAGTCAAATGGCTGACTAGCTGCATCTCGAGTCTCTCCAGTGAAAAGTACTGATGGCGAACAACACGCGAATGGACTATTTGCTGGCAGAATTAAAAAGAGAAACGGTAAGTTTGTCTATGCATTCCTTATATTCGCGTTTAATTATATATATATATATATATATATATATATATATATTTAATAAATAAGTAGTGTTAAAAATGCTATCGTTTAAAGTTCGGTTAGTATATTTAATTTATTTAACTAATTTAAATCTGAATAATACATTTCATATATGTGTTATTTGTTAAACTGGAATTAAGGTCGGTAAGGTCATTCTCGTGCGAGACACGTGGACTAGATCCCCACTCTGTCTTTTGAATCATAAGAACCACGATAGTTGGCGATAATAGCAGAGGGATGCAGTCGTTCCGGCTGAGTTGTCACCTCCCCCACTTCCCATAGAATTCGTAACATCTGCCAACCAGCTGAAAAGATTCCTTATGGGGATAGGAATTATTCGCTTTGTTTGCACTCCTTCCAACTCGTATTTAACTATTTATGGATATTTTTTTCCCAACATATTCGCGGTTTAATAGATTAAAAAGTATTTTTTTTTTTTTAAATCGTTAGCCCCGAAATGACGTGTTCTTGTCATTAATCTTCTGAAGAAGAAGGGGATGAAAATGAATTAATCGATTTTTCTGAGAAAAATTCTACTTCGAATTCCTACTTAGTAGAATTTCAAGTTATTTATGGGAGTATCCTGCGGAAGTCAGCTGTTCCAAAGTATCTATTTCGAGAGATGGAAGTGTAAAATGTAACATTCTAAGAAAGTTCTTTTATTTATTTTTTCTAAATTTTAATTTTATAAATAATTTACGGTAATATTAGTAAGCATCATTTAAAAAAAAAATATATTTAATATTTTAAAAATTATTTAAGAAAATCGAATTGAAAGTTACTAGTAAATTCGAGTAGATAGATATTGAGACTTCTTGAAGGATTAGAATAAAATTCTAGTATTAAAAAAAATGGACTTTTTATCAATTGGAGAACAAAATATGTTATTCGGTGAATAACTCGCATCGTTATACAAACATTTAAATGGGGGAAGAGTATAACCAGGAACGAAGTAATGCCTAAGTTAACGTAAAAGCCGATACTTCCTTTTAATGCCTCCTTTACTTAAAATGTTTTCAATGCGATGTTTATAAATTCCCACGTACACTTTGCCGGAATGGAGAAGGGGAGAAGGGAAAGAAAAGGAAAAAAAAACACACTTCTCGTGTCATCCGGATCAAATTTCTGGAAGTCAATGTTTCTGTTTGTTAGTTAAGAGCCTTATGGGCCAGACAGCAATTGGTTTTATGCGAATGGATATTAAATTACTATTCGACCTTGTCTTGTTCATGTCATTCGCCCCACGTTACTCTCACTTTAACAATTAACAAAGATTTCCTTTGGAGAAATAAATTGTTTGGATAATCGTATATTTGGATTATTTGAAAATTCCGGGTTATTAAGTAGAGTAAATGTAATTATAATTAAAATTTATTGTGTCGAACAATTTTAAATATCATTAATGTTTATATTAACACGATATTTAATTTCAAAAGCGACTTTTTACACGAAACTTAAACCCATTTCCCACAATAATAAACAAGCACTTTTCAAAGCACTACATTGACCTCATTACGACTAAAAACTTTACGTTATCCACTGCCAAGAGCGGCTACATCAAACGAGATAAACAATTATTAAAAATTATGGCAATTTGTTTAATATACGATTCAAAGAAAGCCGAATTTTTCCTAATATATGCCCTTTTTTCCCCTAAATTTCAGACGAAACTAAGACAACAGGGTGATTGCTTTCAACAGCAAATGTGTCAGATGTATTCGATTTTAAAAGACGTCATCAAGAATCACGAAAGAAAGGAACTTCTGGAGGACGATCTTCACCATCCTTTAACAGTAACTAATCCTCTGTTAGATACCATCAACACTCTGACCTGCGAATCGGACGATTACTACGATCTGATCGATTGGAAATCAGATAACACCTGTAACAATTACGTGGCATACGCGGGGTCGGTGGACAGCGGATACAAGAGCCACTGTCCGACACCCGAATTAAACGAAATTTGCTATAATTATACGCCCTCCTACTCGTCACGATCCAACAAACCGAAAATCGTTATGGGAACCAAACTAATTGGACGTCATCACACAGCTAACGAAATACCAAATTCGAAATCAAAGGAAGCGCAAGAAAAACGTCAAGGTCGAAGATCCTCGTGTGAACACGAAAATAATCATTTTTCTTCGCCGCCTTCTTACGCTAAAGAAAAACTTGCCCAGTCTAATGATGTTACTACAAATTATCTAAATAGGGCAACCTACGAAAAACAGTTATCTCGATCTTCTAGGATGGTGAGATTTTCGGAAACCGTCAAGACCTTATCGAGATCAAAGCGTAACAGAAACACACCGAAATCGAGAAAGTCCAAGTCCATTTTGAAAGATCCTGTTTGTAATAATCTAAAAAGTCGTTTGACACCCGCCAGTGGATACACTTTAGAAGAAGAAATTGATAATATTTTACACGGGAAACTTGTTTACTATGACCTGGATAAAGTGGAATTTCCTGATGGTTTTTCTGCTGACGATGATTGTCTGATCGAACGGAATGTGAAAGGTGAGCATCCATTAATTAAAAAGAAAAATTCCTATCATTTACCAATGCTTACTGTTATAATTACATTTTTATAAGCGCTTTTAATCCCTCGGAAATAACTTTAATAGGTTTCATGCCCTTTCATTTGGTCTGCACACTCCACAGATTCGATCATAATATATACATTCTAATAAACTAAAATATCAATTTATAAATTTTACAATTTGTCTTGCAGGCTAGTTAGAATGGTTAAGAAAACACTGCTTAGAAGAAATGAACCAGTAACATTTATGAGTCAACAGGCCCGAATGATTAAAAATGAGTCATTAGATAAACTACACGTGTTTTCTATGAACGTCACGAACATTTTATATGCATAGGTTAGCTTATAAATAGATTTTATTACAAGTAATGCATTTAATTTGCAATGGATTTAGTTTGACAACAATAAATAAGACATTAAAAATAATATTTAAGCGAAATTGCCCATCTATGGCCGAGTGTATAAAACCACTGAACACTGGTAGCGGGTTCGTATCTGACCAACGGGCTGGTCGCGTTGTTTTTTTTTTTTTTTTTTTTTTTTCACGTGTCCAACGTCTAAATGGAGGCCAGTTTCCCATAGAAAGTCCTCCTGAGAGGAATCCTCTTTGGCGAATCGTCCATGTGTTGCGTCGCCTCCTCTCGGTATTTTTCAAAGCTTTTTCTAATAGTGGCACCCCCCAACTTGGAAATATTTTTCTTGATGTACTCCACATCTTCGTCAATGCAGAGTTACTGCGCTTTTCGTATTTTTAATAATAAACGTAAGAAGTGTTATGGCCCTGCTCAGCACTATGTAGTATTTCGCGGCACCCCTGAAAGGTTGTTATGGCACTCTCGTGTTTCGCGGCACCCCGATTGAAACCATTGTCTTATCTCATCGATCCGATCCGAATCGTGTGATCATTCCGACTTCATTTCTCCATTTGTTTTCAAAAAAGACGTCTCCCCTTTTTTTATGAGAAATTCTTGCTCCCTACACTTTTGATTAAAACATACCGAACTACAGTTTTCGTAGGAAGTATTTTACTCTAATACAACAAAGATTTTCCTGATTTTTTAGTACACAATTATATTTTAAACATGACTAAAATAAAATGGTACACAGAATACTGCTATATGAAATCAAACTTTGATGATATAATGACTAAATTGCAGTCATTATTGCAATAATAACTTGCAATGTAATAGTATTATTGAAGTAAGAGCGGAAGTTGAGTGTGTTTTTAATTCTATATTGTACTGAAACGCGTGGATAGAGTATCCAGAACGTGTTTTACGCTTCTTGTTCAGGAAATTATACTCGAATATTATCATATTTTACGTCTAACCGTCTGATCCATGCCCTAAGGGAACCGGGAAAACAACCCCCAAGAATTTTTGTGAGAAGTTTGATCTGGATATGTCGGCTCCCGTCCCTTATCATCTGGAAGCCCCTAAGTTACTCCAAGTAACTACTGTAGTTTTTAACAAAGTCAATCCTGCTCTATAGAAAACAATAGAGCAAAATAAGCAAAAATTGTAAAAACTGTGTGAATTTATGCATACTTTATCTATTCGAATCTTATCAACACGATGATTTTCTAATTGCAATAATGCCTGTGCTTACAAGTTAGTTGTTTCAAAGCACAGACTTATTGCAATATATGTAATATTTCTATTCCTTTTATGCATGTCCCTGCCAGACTTTAGCACAAACCATATAAATTATAAATTACACAATCAGAGCATCGGATTATGCTTTGTGTAAAATTGTATTGGGCATTAGACTTATAAAAGTTCTCAGTATACAACTTTTTGTGTAAATGCCTTCACAATCTGCATGCCAATTAAAACCACTGAACACTGGTAATTAGATTGAGGTAGGCCTGACCAACAGGCTGGCCATGTGGAGTTTTCTAGTTTTATTCACTCAAATTCCTAAATGGTGGCCAGTTTTTAAAGGTCTATAACAGGACCGTCCGATCGCAGCTATTGTGGCCCGGCCGAACCCATTATGAGTTCGGCAAGGCCACAACAAATGCGACTAAAAAGATCCTCTTTGTAACCACAGAGCAGGGAGCCAAAACTTACATTTAAAAAAACATGGATAACGTAAAAGAAACTGATAGCAATGAACTTATACTGCTGGGAAACTACTATCTTACATAATTAAAATCAAATCAGATCTGATGTAATGAATACCAGATGTTGTTCCACAAGTGCTGTGAGGTATGTAATATTCAATTCAAACGAAGAGGGAAAACAAAAGAAAAGAGAAAGCCTATTCACTAAGCCATCTTTTTTAACAGAAAACAATACAGATAACAAATGAGCGGTTTTAAGAAGCAAAGACGCCAAAAAGATTTCAATAAAATATATCCATTGGTAATTTTAACTGCATGAATTCTTATTTAATAAAGCGAAACAATTCCTGGACATTTAATTCGCTGGATTCGAACCCGGATCCCCCACAGCAATAGTCTGACGCCCTGTTTTGGCTATCTACCCTTATATCGCCGTATTTAAATCTTTACAGAATAAAATTAAACCAAAATAATTCTCGTTGATTGTATTATGTTAATCAAAATTAATTAGCCTTATTTAATAATAGAGTTTTAATTAAATCTGGGAATCCAGATGAACAATCCCAGACATTTTTGCAAGATGGTATGTCGGGCCCCTCTTTTACTCGTTCGCCCAACTGATGGGTATGATTAACAAGGCCCTCTTGGTTCTCACGGGGTGGAGAGTCCAAAAAACAAAAAAATTCTTATTTTCTATTATTTTCTTAATTTGATATTATTAAATAATTTATTTTACTGGTATTTCAAAATTTAAACGTAAATATGTAACATTTTTTCAGATCTCCCAACAACTCCAAAGAACTCGACTCTTTCTACAAACGTTACAAAGACGGAACCCACTATAAACGTACCCAAAGAGAGAAATAAAATCAATAAACAAACTGGAAAGACGATACCGAAAACGCAAAGGAAATTAATAAATAATAGCAATTCAAGCAAAGTAACCAACGATGATAAGAGTGATGAATCGTCAACAATTCCTAGGATCAGCGACGGACAACTTCATCACATCTACGAAGAAATTATATATAACACGGGGTCTAGATCATCGAATAAAGAAGAGCCTCCTCCTCCTCTTCCTTCTCGACCCAGACTGTTAAAGATGAACTCTACGTCCTATAATAAGAATATGAAGGATTATCCAAAGCAGAGAAGCAACATATACAGGTTGATAACTGATAAAGTTGAAAGAATGAACATCTCGCAATCATTGGAAACCGAATGGAAATACAACGCGGAAAGTGAATCGTTCCATTGATAAATGTAAATTCTTAAATATTCATATTTAAAAATGTAAATAGAAATAAAATTTTAATGATTCGTTACGTTCGATATTTTATTCACGTAAACATTATAAATAGAAACAAAGGATGAAAGCTGTACTGTAATAAAGGAGGGCGGAAACCACGTGACAAAACGGCTTTTGTTGATTATTTCCCCTTACCGACATTCCTCTTCGTGTCGCGGGATTTTTTTCTTTATTCAGTCTTCTTTTGTATTCTACCGAGAATTTAAAGTGATTTTCTCTTCTTTTTTTTTTGTAATGGGTTAAAAAAACGCTTTGCTTTGACATTTATTACTAAATATAAATATCCTTTAGGGTGAGTTGAGAAGTAAACGAAATTTTTAATTTAGTAGCAAACTTTCAAGTAGCTATTCAAACAATGGAAAATAATTAGGAAGAATACAGAATAAAGAATCCAAAACTTAACAAAAATACCTCTATTTTCCAAATTTACAAGTTCGAACATAAATCAAAGATAGACAAAAGTATTAGCGAAGTTGAGGCCGAAGTTTTAAACGCGAAAACGTGTACGTCGGACGTTCGGCGCCGCTTTCCCGTAATCCTAGAAGTTTGACAATGGCGTTTGGAAAGTCGGTGGAATCGTGCTCGATATTCCAAAGCCATTGTCAAACTTCTAGGATTACGGGAAAGCGGCGCCGAACGTCCGACGTACACGTTTTCGCGTTTAAAACTTCGGCCTCAACCTCGCTATTATTTACGCATAATCGTAGTCAAATCTCCAATAGCGGCCACTTCTAAACTGTGGGCATTTTCCAGAAAAATTTTCAAACAAAAATACGTACATAATAACCTCCAAACAATGGCCATTTTTAATGTTCCAGTCGGTGGCCGCTGTTCAACGGTTTGACTGTAAATTAAAAAATATATATATATAATAATAATTAAGCAACAATGGAATCTATGTTACGTCATGAAAAACCTCACTACGTTCTTTGCTATTTACGGTTATATCTAAACATAGAACGCTGAAATATCTTTTGTTCTTATTTTCAAACAAGCCTAAGATCTAAGTAATTTGAAACGTTTAAAACATTCAGTAATCGTATATTTGAAAACTAGGATTTTAAAAATAAATATTTTTGAACCTTTTGAATATTTTACCGATCTTTTGTTTAAAAAATTCTTTAATTTTACTAAATTTAACACTGGTAGTTACGAGATATAAGGCATTGGAACCTCCAATAACGGCCATTTCTAAACAGTAGCTACTTTTCATGAACTTTTAAAACAAAACTGCATGCTAAATAAATTTTTAAAAAATGGCTGTTATTTGGAGGTTATATTCCTGTCATTGGCCGTTGTTTAGAGGTTTGACTGTAAAATTTCTTTAAAAATACTTTGATAGACAAAAAAGTAAGTTCTATTAGAAGCGTGATTTTTATTGATTTAATATTTTTCGCATTAATTGCCATCGTACCAATATTCGTTAATTGCATCACGGACAGTGGTGATATTCAGCGGGTTCGCACAGGTTCGGCCGAACTCGTTGGTAAAATTTTCAGTTTTCCGAACCTTGTTAAACACACGTAACATTTCTCAGTGGTTTTGTTTCTTTTAAAAAATATATTGAAATATGCGTATTATATTCTGTAACACTACTAAACTAGAGCCTTATACCCCGTTCGCACCGAGCATTTCAATCTAGATTGTGAGCAAGGCGGGGACTATGCCTTGGTGCAATCTCTCTCGACCGAAACGAGGTTTAATCGCGATCGATTCAAGAGAGTTCTTGAAACTAGATCCAGTCATAAGAGAGATCCCACAATCTCACGCGCGCGAGATAATACAAGATGGCTGTGGAACACGTCTCGGGCTATGGACAGCGAAATAAAACAGATATTGTATTTCGAGAGATGATGACATCTATTATCAGCGGTGCCATTCGGGGTGAAAAATTTCTGTCTAAAAAATAATAATAATAATAAAAAAAAGTCGACAATACTATTGTTACCTGGTCTTCGCCCAGGGCCCCTTACGTTCCAAATACGCCACTGATTATTAGATATATCGCAAGAAAAGGTATTGTATTTATTTCTAGCCAAAACTTCCATTTTGTTTGTACGTGATTGTTAAGGTTCGCTGGCAGAAAATTTTTCCCTATGTTAAATATTTCAAATATCACCACTGATCACGGATTATTGATTGTCATAAGAATGTCTGTTAATTAATACCACAGTCAAACCTCTAAACTACTACTACAAAAAAAAAAAAAAAAAAAAAAAAAACAATCCAGCGTCGAGTTGCTTAACTTTTCCGACATTTTAAAATTGCGTGTTGTGCCATCTGTTATGATACTTTAAAATTATTGGATGGCCGAGCGGTCACGGTGGCAGCCTAGCGGTTTGGAGGAGCCAGGTTCGAATCCGAACGGGTCAAAAAACCCTAGAAATTTTTCGGATGGTGGACCTCCGGATATTTCGGGGCCCGTAACTCACGGCCGCCCCATTGTGGGTCTGCCTGGCCGAACCCATAATGGGCTTGCTAAGAGAATCCCTCTTAGTGCCCACAGGGCAGAAAGTTAAAAAAATATTTTTAAAACCCTGTCGATCTTTCACCGCCAAAATTTAATAGCACCAATCACCCTAATACGCAAACCTTCCTGCGAAAGCACAGGAGTTACCTAAGGACTGCATGAGCCTGTGGCCGTCGACCATGTGTATGATATATTTTTAATTGATTTAGTTTTAAGTTCTTTCCTTTCTATTTGTTTAAGACACCTTCCAGAACATTCTCTTTTGGCCGTAGACCACCTTGTCTCTTACTCGTCTCGATTTTCTATTGAACGTTCGCTGTTATATCTTCTCTCTCTGGTCCCTTCTCGTTTTTCCTTCCTTTTATGATCTTTCTTTACTCGGGAGCACTGCCTTCTCCGTGCTTTTCTCTTCGGGATCCGTCCCAAAACTGACCTCTCTCCGGCCGTTTTGCCTCCGTGCTTAACACCCTCTTTTGTTTTCACGTGTTCCAGGAATTTGTAGCCTTACCCCAAGGGAGAAGGGTTAAGAAAATAGCGAGGTTGAGGCAAAAGTTTTATACGCGTACGTCGGACGTTTGGCGCCGCTTTCCTGTAAGCCTAGAAGTTTGACGATGGTGTTTGTAAAGTCAGTGGAATCATGCTCGACATTCCAAATGCCATTGTCAAACTTCTAGGCTTACAGGAAAGCGACGCCGAACGTCCAACGTACACGTTTTCACGTTTAAAACTTCGGCCTCAACCTCGCTATTGTACTATTCTGCTCGCGGAATAGACGTCACATATAACGAACATCACAGGCCAATCTTTATCATCTTTCCCCGTGTGCACTGAGGGCCTTGCAGCAGGCTGTCATCTTGATGTTTCAGCCAATCCAGGTTACATCTCGTAGAACTTATGATGGCTGCAGCAACGAGTATGAACATTGTTGAAAGATACCATTTTTGATGGTATTCATGAAGAGTATGACAAGGTAGACCACCCCTTTTTTTTTTTTTTTTAAGAAATAAACCTCATCCACTCTGAGAGCACTAAGTGGTCTAGGTTATGTAGTTAGTATGTTTTCCTAGTCCCATAGTGGGTTCATAAAATTAATCTAGTCCCTGTGGTAGGACTCATAACTTTACTCGTTGTACGAAACTGTATTCTGTGTGTTATGTACCAGTACAGGAAAGGCTAATACAGTATTATACTTACCTGTTAACATATACGCGTATATAAAAATAGATAGGAAAGGAAAACATATTAGCTAAACTTACAAAATTTTTAAAAAATTCTTAATACAGTCAAACCTGTCTATATTCGGAACCCCAATTGATAAAAATATGCAAAAACTTTCAGTTCAAATCCCAATAAAATTACTGTAATACAGTAGTGGTATTTTGCTATTCTATACTGCATATTTGTATTTTTTTTACTTTTTTATGCATGCTAGGCTTGTAAACTTCCTGGTTAATTTGTATTAAATCGGACAAAGATACCGATTTTTCCTTTCCGTTTCCGCGTTGGACAGGTTCCGCTATATTCAGGTTTAATTTACATTACTTTTTGCAAAAAATTCAAGGGACCAAAGAAATTTTCCGTTAATGACAAGTTTTCGCTGTATACAGGTTCCGTTATAGATAGGTCTGGCTGTATAAACAGTATACAATTGTCTATATTAAGAATTTTCTTAAATTTCCCAAGTTTAACTTATCTGTCCTGGTCTTTTTTTTAAATCAAAAACATAGTCTCTAACCATGGGCATAGCCAGAAAGGGGCATGGGTGGGCACGCCCCCCCCCAGTTAACCTGGTGCCCATCCTAGAAAATTACAGCCTCTACTAGGCCCCTCCCATAACAAAATCCTGGCTACGCCAATGTCTCTAACCTATTCTGGTTTGTCAAAAGCAGTGGACGAACCACTGAGGATCAACTCCCAGCTAATTGGAATAGACGTTTTGACAATAGGGAATGTGGTAATTCACCATAAGAATGCATTACCAGAGAAGTGCTTACCGGAAAGACTTTTGAGGGAAACTGGTTTCCCATTCAGGAATTAAACACAGAGGAATAAGGTAGAATAGAAAATTCCACAGCCAGCCCATTGGTCGGGCCTGAAAATTGATCAACTACCAGGAAGTTCCAGTAAGTCACTGGTGCTGCAGTTATAGTTATCAGAACATGCTACGTGAGATCTAGGAATACAATCCAACTTTAGGCATCCGGTTTACAATTGTCCTTGCAGTGTATGACTATAACCACTGCTAGCATCTGTGCTACTGTTGCCTGTCTGTCAGCAACTGCCATCTGCACAATTTGGATATGTTCCTGTGTTGTCCTTCTGCATAGATCAGTGCCACGTCTGCAAGACTGGAATCTTTCTGCACCCACTACTCTATACCGACCCTTCGGAACTATGTGTCTGAGGATTAGATACAGTGACATTGAGTACTGAAGTTTTTTACTTCGTGTGATAACAACCAACAGGAATGCTATGGTGTGTATTTTGACTTTCTAACGTACTCTGCTTCAATAATTTTCCGGCAATGAAGAGAGAAAATAAATGAAGCTGTATCAGTATGATGAACTATATAAAAACCTATAAACATTAAAAGAAATATATATATTTTTTTAATTAATGAATAAAAACTTCTTTGAAAATGCAGTTATATTACTGTATTTTATATTCTTAATTATAAATTTTATCAATTTATCATAAATATGACATTATTAATATATAGATTGAAGCATATGTTACTTTTTTCGGTTAATGTTACCTATGGTTCCAAAATGGCGGCTCGTCTCTGATTCCAGCAAATAGAAGAAAGGAAAACAGTGCGGACGCACATTATAACTTAACTTATTCTAATAAATTACCATAATTATTAGCAACCAAATTATTAGGTTAGGTTAGAACGTGCGTCCCACTGTTTCCTTGCTGGAATCGGAGACGAGCCGCCATCTTGGCACCTAACGTAACATTAACCCATTTTTTTCATTTTAATTATAACTTCTAAAATGCAGCAAGAAAGTAAACGTAAAAATATTATTGAATTTCCTACAACAGTTTTATTTAGGTTGAAAAATTACATCAACAAATGATAATACAGTCGAGTCCGCATAAGTCGACACCATCGGTTAAGTAGTCAGTTTCTGTGGTCCCGGCCGACTTACATAGGCATTAATGTTAAAAAAACTCCGGTTTACTCGACACCGTTTAACTCGTCACCACTGGATAAGTCCACATACTTTTGCTGTCCAACACTCCGATAAATCGACACCCCCTCCCGAAAAAATGAATTCACTCCGCACGTGTGATGCGAATTCATTTTTTTCATGAGAGGGAGTCGATTTATTTATTTATATATAACTAATAATATATTACAGTAGAAAGTCGTTAATCCGAACCCCGGTAATCCGAACAATTTTCAGTCGGACTGTGTCGTGCTGAATCGAACGTTTTTGATACTAGATTTACTTCTAAAGTATAATTTTCATGTTTATATATTCTTCAATATATTTATTTTGTTTGTACAAAAAAAGAAATAATTTTTAACGATACAATAGCTTCGATTATTATTATAAAAATTTTCGTTAGGCTTAAAATCGACGAAAAATTCAACACGAAGCGACACGCAACGGAGAAAAATTTGAACATCGGACAGGTTAATATATTTTTTCGTACATAATCGGTTATCCGAACAAATCACTAATCCGAACAACCCCTGTCCCCAATTGATTCGGATTAACGACTCTCTACTGTATTATTATTAATATATATATATACTGTACATATTAATAAACATGCCTTAACAATTTATGTATTTTTATGTATAAAATAATAGCAGATAAACAAAAAGGAAATATACAATCTACATCAACGTCACACCAGAATCCAATTTTGCATTTTCTCACGCTAGAGGCATTAAGAATCCTTAGACGTTACTTGCCAACAATTGACAATTGCGAAGATGATGTTTTAAAAGCATTCGTGATCGTTCAAAAAGAAAGTCGAGACAGTTAAGTGCTCAAAACAAACAACACTAAACGAATTTTTCAGTTTTTTATCAACAGAGTAATTGTAAATGGAGGACACAATGTACTGTAAGCCTATACTACTGTATAACGCACTACTGCATTTTATTAATTGTAGTATTGTGGGTTCTTTTCCGACTCCGCTTTAGTCGTCACATCGGATAACTCGACACATTTCCACTTCCCCTTGTGGTGTCGACTTATGCGGACTCGACTGTAGTTCGTGAATTCATCAAATATCATGTCCAGCACATTATTTATGAAATATATATAAAAGTTTAGGTGTAACTGCAAACAGTAAAAGAAATGAAAACTAACACACCAAGACATCTTTAAATTCCAGCAAAATGCTTGTTAAGTCGATTAAATTTCTATTTTTGTTAGAATTTAACGGTGTTTGTTGTGTTAGTTTTCAAAACTTTCAGAGATAGCAACATGCAAACACAATTGTTTTTCATAAATAATGTAAATGAAACTCGATTATATAAAGAATTCAATAGTAATTTTACTTTACTTCCTTATTATATTTTTAAAAATTAGAAAAAGAAACTAAAAGGCAATATCCCAATTGGTACACTTGAATGTATAATGAAACAAAAATAGAAAAACCATACTTTAAGAATAATGAGATGGGTGACTTCTATGCATGTTTAATTCAGTCTGTACTTCATAACAAGATTGGGAAAACCATATTTAACCACCCAGGTGTGAGAGCACCTTTTGCACTCACACTAGGAATGGCCCTGGTTCCTTTGATTAACTGGCTGTGTTGAGAAGTTTAATTTCAAAGAAAATGCATATGTTTAATTCTGTTCGTGAAAAGTATGATCTTCTGTACAGATTGTCTCATTACAGAGATGATTGCAACTGGAAGTTTTATTATAATTCTAAATATATCAATAACCAAATGAAAACTCGAATAGTCTTTCAATAAAGATATAATTTAAAAATAGATAATTCATTCTGATTTATTATATTTTCACACTAGAACAAAGTAAGATATCATATACCAATTTAAAACTTTTTAATGCTTATAGAATATTTTCAAGCCAAATGATTAGTATAATTAACATTTTTAACATTTTCATATCACAAAATAAAATTGACTTTTAAAGAATAATAAAAATTTAAATTTGAATGTATTAGAAAGAATTTTAGTATTGAAATTGTTTATTATGAACAGAACATCTTTATTAACTGCACCATTCCATAGAAGTTGACCAACTTTTTTACAATGAAAAGGAGGACACACATAAATTGAAGGAAAAAAATATTGTAAATAAAAGAAACATTTTATTCATTGCAACAATAATACACTATAATAATCTCTACTGCATGTGCCGTGTTGTGTTTCGGTAAAAAGTAAACAAAGCTACTTGCATGCAGCACGCTCACTCAAAATCTCCTGTGCAGAGCACATGCATTTCATAATTGTGTCTTGCTGCACTTACCGAGCCTTGATGAACCGTCATGTCAAATACAAACACATCACATCACATGCAACGGATCGGCTCGGCATCAATCGAATATGGAGATTTACAGATTAGTCTTCGAATATCAAAAAGGAGGAAACTTTTCGAGGGAGGGCAGAACTTACAAAAGGAGGATGGTTGGTCACCTTAACATTACCTATACTTACAACATGATATAGTATAAGACAAGTATGAAAAACAAAAATACATACAGCAAAACATTAGTATGTAAATATAATATTATTTATTAGCATTTGCTCTTTGAATTTAGCCAAGGTAGAATTAAGATAACAAAGTAAGGTTTTTAACAAAATTATCTAAAATTATTGTGCAATCATTTTATTTATAACATGGCTGGGCAGAATTTGTCGTATATAATTGTTTTGCTATTAAGGAAGGTTATCATTTCAGTTTTTAATTTTTGAAACTGAAATTTTATTTTATTTTTTAAATAATTTGTCAATTATACTCTTTGTTTGTGGAATTATATTGAAAACATTAGGCTTTGTTACCCTTTAACCTAACTTGAACAAAATTTAAATAGGAGGTATTATTAATCCACTGCTTTTCTTGCTATACCAACTTTCACAGCTTTCTTAATTTACATGATAACATCCATAACTAAGGTGACCAACCATCCTCCTTTAGGGATGACAGTCATTCTTTTGTAAGGTCTGTCCTAAATATCGAAAAGGAGGACACTTTTCGATATTTGAAAACTAATCTGTAAATCTCCATATTCAATTGATGCCGAGCTGATCCGTGTGTGTGATGTTTATATTTGACATGACGATTCATCAAGGCTCGATACAGTGTGACGAGATGGATTACAAGACGCACATGCTCACATGGAAGACCTCAAGAGAGTGTGCTGCATGCAAGTGGCTTCATTTACTCCTTACAGAAACACAACACAGCACATACACATGCAGTAGAGACTATTATAGTGTATTATTGTTGCAATGAATAAAATGTTTTTTTATTTATAATATTTTTTCCTTCAATTTATTTGTGTCCTCCTTTTCATCATAAAAAAGTTGGTCACCTTACCGTAACTCAATTTATTAGAATAACCAAACAATCTGTCAGATATTCTATTGGGATAGTCCAAAAAAAATTTAGTAGATCTTAAAAATCAAGACAGCATTATTTTTCCTGACCTCATTTTTATTGTTACATGTTCTATAGCAAAAGCTAACGGCTTAACATAAAGCTTTATTGGTGCTTTATGTTAATACTTGCTGATAGAGAGCAGAGTTGTTTTTTGAATTTAAAGAATAGAAAGAATTCCTCAAAAAAAAAAAAAAAAAAAGACAATGTCAGCCAACAAAGATGAAATAAGGATTGCAAATTGTTCTGTCAGAATACATGTTTACAGTTTATGGCTTTTGGAAAATGCTGTTCTTCTAAAAGTGAGAAAAATCTTCCCAACATGAATATCTCTAATATTTGAAGCTTGTTCGCTATCATAATCATGACTTCAAGTGAACAAAATATGAATGGTTCTCTGCTTAAAACCTTTCTCACAATGTAGTTATCTATTATTATGACCAGATTGAAGCTCATTCCTGCATTTTGTATACAATATAGTCTCAATAATCTGGCCATTTGCTAGTTTGCCACATCCAGTAATCTGATATCCAAACAAAAACAGATCTGAGATGTAAAAAATTTATGACAATTTAGATGATGGTCAAAATTTTCTTAGGAGTTTTTCTTTGGTAAAGATAAGCTTGGCACTTGGAAGCAGTACCCACAAGATCTTTACCTGTATTACTGTTTTCTACATTTTGCCTCCAAGTGCCAAGTTTATCTTTACCAAAGAAAAACTCCTAAGAAAATTTTGACCGTTGTCTAATTGTCATAAATTTTTACTTAGCATAATTTTTTTGCATCTCAGATGTTTTTGTTTAATAATTGTATTATCATGTCAAGACATAAGATGATCACATACAATTTGGTTGGCACTCTGTGACTGAACGTGCCACTGACCGAATGTGCTACCAACCTAACGCTTTCAATATTCATTTCGGTTGGCACCAACTGAACACATCATTTAGCAACAAGCTGCCGATCAAATGGGCCGCTGACCAAAGTTTTCAATACACCATTTAGAAAAATCATATAAAAAGTTTTAATTGGCATAAATTTGGGCTTTTGTAATTCTGAATAACATTTTGAATAAAATTCATTTGTTTCCATGCAATTTTATCTTCATAAGCATAAGATTAAGCCGTAAAACTGAATTAGCTTTATGTGAAACCCCATGAACTTTGACCTATCAACCCAGAAGTTTTGCAAGCACCTAACTGATAAGAAGAAAGGTTTAAGTTTAAAACATGAGCTTTCTAGACCCAGTAGTGTTTTCCTCTACAAGAATCTGCAATGCTGGATGAAGAAAATAGAGCTTTTGTGCCGATTTTTGCACTTTTAAATTGCTTATATTTCGGCAATCGCATTACAGAAAATTTTGAATTTTTGCACACCACCTAAGAAAATAATTTTCTTTCAAATGAGATATTCAGAATTACTTCAGGTGTTTTGGGCAGAGAAATCAACCCCCAAAAATTGGCAATTCTGATTCCTGTATATGTAGTCAGTCAGTGAGTTTTTTTACTTGGCCGGGAGTCAACTCCCTGCCAAGTAAAAAAAACCTGATTAGTCAACTTATGCATTATTTGCACTATTGCTAAAATCGCAGATAATCTTTCCACAAGTTAAAACTCCAGTTCCTACTAAATTTGAACACCTTCCCACGAAATGTGGCAAGATATTGAGCCTGAGTTTGGGTTTAATAATAAAGATTAAGCTTGTCATCTTAGGATGCTTAAAAAAGATACAGAACTTTTAACACAATATTAACACAAATGTATAAATATAAAAATTATTCTTTTGAAATTTCTCACCAAAAATACTATACCTTTCACTAAATTTCCTACAGTCACTGTAATTTTCCATTAAGTTTAGTGGGAATTAATCAATTTAGCAACATGATTACTGGTGACAGCAGTGTGCTCAGATGTTTTGATCAGTACAAAGACACAAATAACCTTATTAAGCAGCAAAACCTTTTATTAACAAACGTTTTTGATCTTATTGAAAGACCATATGCAAGTTTACAAAGAATCCATCAAATAATGTAAATCTAAGAATTTAAAATGCAAGAAAATAGAACATAAGAACATAAGTTTTAGGAATGCCAAACATTTTAAATTAAAACAAAAAATAAAATACAGTAAAATATAAATAAAAATAATAAGTTACAAAATAAATAAATGTTACCGTCAAGGGCGGAGAGAAAACAAAAGTTACAAATAAATGTAAACAAGAAACAAAACTGCAGTAAAGATGGACGTATAAGAGATTAAAAAATATCCTTCAAAGTTATGGTGTGCTGCTGAAAGAAGAGTGAGAAACCTTACACTTCTCACTCTTCTTCCAGCAGATAGTTTCTCAGAGAAAAGCAGTTTCTTCTTACTTTCTTCCTTTTTGTCTGCTTCAGTTAAAAGAACAAAAAATGTAAAAGAACAATAACACAAAAGTTTGGTTGAGTTTCTCTATGTTCTAAAAGTTAAAAGAAGCTTAAAAACAAATAAGATTTGATTTACCTTCTATACATTCCAAAATTTTAAGTGAGTTCCAACCATCAATCCAAGCTTAAAATGACTGCTCCGAATATAAAATATAATCAAATTATGACACACACACAACTCATCCCTACAAAACACATAAGCTTCGCTTAGCTTATATGCTTAAAAGATTAAACTTGTCCTTACTGTTAATGCAACATCTGATGTGCTCCTGTTTGTAAATTTCAATGGCTTCCAATGCCATTGAAATTTATAAACGAGCATTCTGAATAATTAAATCGTCCAGTGCAAAGGCTGACAGTGTCATGTTCCTTCAGGCATGTTCTGAGAGATCTTGAAGTAGCTCCAACATATATTAAGTCATGTGTTGTTCTTTGGTAGTAACGGGAATAGAGTACTCTCTAGGGACACTGTAATTACAAGGACCTTCCAGATCCCATCAGAGTATTTTTAAATTGTGGGAGATCTTTTGTAAACAATTCTCCCTTACTAGTAATTTTTGCCATATCTTTAAAGATGTTATGAAGAGGTTGAATGTATTCATTATGGTGTGTGGAAGTCCTTGGATCTCTCTTGTATCTGGCTGCATACAAGATTGAAAGCTGTCAATAAGAATTTGTTTAATCTTACGATTATAGCTGAAATGTTTTTCCAATGGTTTGATGTATTGTAATTCGTCCAACCTGTCTAAAATATCAGGGTAATAAGTGTGTGCCCGTCTGATCAAATCCCTGAGTGCTGCTAGTTTGTATTACAAAGAGTAGAAGGCAGTACTATACTTAGTTTTTATAATGTCTCATAAGAGAGTATTCGGAATGTTTAGAGTGAGAATGTTTGCATCTTTTCAACTACACTATCTATATCTCTCGAAAGAAGTGAAAGTAACGTGACTAGTGAATATACTGTATTTTCTAATTATTTGGTAGAACAATAAAATTTATGTTATAAGAATGGAAACTAATATGTAATTTAAGTACTATAAAAATTATGTGATAATGAATTTCCAAGTGAAGTTTTATATAGCTCATATGACATGAAAAAGCAAAGAGAAATGAATACCATTAACAACCCAGAAGTTGAGTGATCTTGTCACTTCGGATAAGGGAGCATAATATGATAATCCTGAGGATACTCTCTTAAGCAGACTCAACTGTATATCCACTGGAAAAAAAACTGTTATTTTTAAAATTTTTGCTTTTTATTAATAATATTCATCACTAAATGTAATGAACAGTATCAATAATATTTAAATTAATTCATACATTTAATTCATACTTTTGCTTATTACTTATTTATTATTAACAATATCATCCATTTGATTGATAAACATTTTGTAAATAGGCTTTTTTCTTTTTAATGTATAAAAAGCAAAATTGTGTTATTAAATATTATTTCTTTTGAATTAGAAAGAATTTAATGAAATCTTTCATTATAATTAATATAGGAGAATTATACATAGTACTAGCGGGTGGGCCCGACGTTGCTCGGGCAAAATTAACGATAGCGAAGATTAAGATTATTACGTTATAGTCGACCTTACCCGTTTTCACAGAATGCAAGAATTGGGATCCTGTTTCCAGACTAATTAGAGAATTTTTAGATGGGTCTAAAAATATGTTCGATTTCCCGCAGAAACGAAAAAACTGCATGTCGCTTTCTCTTAACAATTCCATTGTTACGTGACACTTCCATTGTTGATGGAAGTGTTAAGCCTTATTCCTGTCCCTCTCCCCCGTGGGGAGGAATTTCGAAAAATCCCTTCTTAGTGTGCATTCTCGTGACGTACCCTAATTGCGTATCAAATTTCAACTTTCAACTCCTAACCATTTGGGCTCTGCGCTGATTATTATCATCAACTCGTCTCAATTATATATATAGATTTATTATTATAGAAGAAAATTTACTTTTAATACAGCTTCATATTAAATGACTATTTTCTTTGTAACTTAAATATAAAATTAAGAAATTCTAGTAAACTAATATATAATAGTCTTTATATTTGAGCATCCAATATTAACACTTAAGTAATCTATATTAAAAATGTTTTAATTAAATTTGCAAATAAACCTTCAATAAACCTTTTAGAGAATATTTTAGCTTTATTATGTAAATTAGTATATTCTAATAAACTGAACTTTTTTATTAACTTTTGTATTCAATGATTTGTCCTTTCATTAATCCAAACTTTATTTATTACTTAAAATAACTGGCTGTATCAAATATGATAGCAACAATGATAGTTCTACTACTGAATGTTATAATATAACATTCTGCACTGTTAATTATTCAATGATTAATAAACAGTAACTTATTTCTTGAAAATAATATATTCAAGAAATTTGAATGAGGTTGATATAATAATTTATTAAGGTTAAGATTTATATAAGTTATTTAAGCAAACTTTTAGTTAAATATAAAATTTTTTTATTAAAAAAAAATTATATATATATATATATATAAAAGTACAAAGTTGCAGGCATTTTTTATGAATCTGGAATTTATTTTAAATATTTTTTTTAAATAAATGTTTATTTTATTATACAGGGTGGCACACAAAAAGTAGCCCAGTCCAGTTCGAGTCTCTGATTAGTGTATTCGGTGTAGTGAGCAAACTGCATCAGTTGAGTGACGTGTTGTGTTGATCGAATATTGATGTCCACTATTATGAAAATCCATAGGCAACATCAGCCACGCAATTACCGCCAATTATGTCACTATGTTGTGCCAGGTGTTCATAAATATGACTCATTAGGTGCAGTTGTGTTTATAGATGCAACTGGTGACCACTTTCAACATCTACCAGCAGTTGGCTTCTGTGTTTATTACTGTATTACTCTGTGTCTCTGCTAAGTTATGGACTGAGGCTACTTTTTCATGTACCACCCTGTACTTCATAATATTTTCAACATCCTACACTTATACTTGTAAATACATTTTCAAGTTTACTTCCAATCCCATTTTAGTTCTGAAACTGTAATAATATAATGTTTAATATTATTACTATCTCATACAAAAATTCAGTAAATATTTTAACATATGTAACAATAAAAATTATTTGAGATTTAACACTAAATGAAATATTACTATGACAATAAATCAGAACAAATCATTTCTACTCAAATTCAAAAGCACTTTTCTTATGAAATCCAAATGCATATACAGTCAAACTTCCATATAATGAATTTCCTCTGAAATTATTAGTGCATTCTCCTGTGAGAGTCACAATTTTATTTTCGACTATAAACTTTTACACAATTTTATAAATCCTAAGAAAATCAATGTTTAAAATTTATATTAAATGCACAGAAAATTATATTAAAAAATTTTCCCCAACAATTAATAAAAAGATGGAAGGATATGATTGTATTTTCCATCGGATTCACTTCCTTTGGAAGTTGACACATCTTCCGAATGTGTCACCCAGAACTTTCACCGAAATTCATCTATTGGCCACGACCTATAACATTTCCAAAAAAGGACAATAGGAAACACAAAAAAGACCCCCTAATAAAATGGAGAGACCGATGACGATCGGAGTCGTCGACACCCGAAGTTCGTGCTCTCCAGAGTTACCCCTTGCTTGGATACCTCCACGATCCTCCTCCATCAACATGAACTCCTCCTAAAAGGAAAAGGGAACTCCTTGAAAAAGTGAACTCCATCAATGTAAACTCCTTCAAAAAAACAAACCCCGTCAATCTGGCATTGTAAGGTATCTATATAACTTATATGTAAACTCTCTCTCTCTGCACACAAAGCAGTAAATATCGTAGATGTAACCCTTACTATAAAACACTAACCTTATTTGTATACATTTATATAACTAGTTAAATAAATGGAATTTTGTTATTGTTAAATTTGTGGTTGGTGCACTTCATTAAAATGCGTTGTCTCTCGTGTCGTCTCCTTCCGGATCCGACCACCCTTAATACATGACTGTTCGTGCAAGAACAAGATTGCGATAGTGATCGTATGTCAATTCCGACATGCTGGTGTCATCCTGATGTGGCATCGTGACTGCAGGGTCAGCACCATGTCACGAAAATGCACTAATAGCAAAATGAAAACACAATACTAATGATATTTTATTCTCCATAAAAATGTCCTTGTATTTATATTAACAACAAAATAAAATGTATTATTTATGTATTTTACAAGAAAAAATTAAATACTCTTATATGTTTGTGTTGAAAAATAGTCAATAATTGTAACCTGTATACTTTTTACCAAAAGTCTGTCTGTCTTTTACTTTCAACTTTTGCTAAATTATTTTATCAAAAGATGACACAAAAACTCATTAATAGTTTAAAAAAAAATCAATTATTATTCATACCTGATAATTAACATTCATATTTGTGAAAATGCTAAATTTTTCAAACTTTTATGATACTGATCTTCCATATCAATGCACATCTTTAAAATAACTTAATATTAATGTTTTCCTATTTTTTTGTTTTCCCATGGCAAATGGGGAAATGTGCAACAGTCTCATTGGAACAACTGTAGAATGCACTGTAATAAAAACAAATAAAAATAAATACAAATTACTATTAATAGGAAAAAATTTAATAATTTAATATATTATGTGGAAATACAATATACAGGTATACCTCACCTTACGTCGGTAATTGATTCCAGGAGAGGCGACGTAAGTCGAATTTACTTGTGTAGTTACGACGCAAGTCAAAACTACGGTGGAAAACGCCAATAATGAACACTTAAAGACCGCTAAATAAGACGACAACACAAACACAGATGTTTTCATGTTTCGTTCTCTAGGATTTATGATGATTATATTAACATTTACTGTAAATTTACATATTTTAATATGATTTTACGTGCTTTTAATGCTTTTCTAGTGATATTACGACTTCGATATTTGTGGCAGACGGATGTAAAGTCGAATAAAATGACTTAAACTTGATTTTTATTTTTCCATATACTTTTTTGACAAACGACGTATAATCGAGAACGACGTAACTCGAGGTATACTTGTATTATTATAAATGAATAGACTAATATTACTTCTTTGGGTTACCAAACATTTATTTTCAAAAAATGTTTTTGGTTCTACATCTTCAGTTTTACAAAATACATTTGTTATTTGGTTCAATGTCACAACTTTGTGAATTTATACACACTCGGCAAATAATTCATCAATTTAATTCATAACCTTTACTTATAAAGACATGTTTCGGGCTTTTGCCTCTCTTCAGTCTGTTTATAGACTGAAGAGAGCCTGTGGAAGAAAGGAATTTTTCGAAATAAGACATTTAAATTTTCTTTTTAATTATGAGAAGAAATATTAATTTTTAACAGAGTTTAATAAAAATAAAAAAAATTACAAAAATAAATTAAAGTAAGACCTGCAATAATTGATTTACAAATAGCCTATAGTCAATACTCTCACAGTTTATGAATGCTTTAGTTAATAAAATGAGAATATTGACTACATATGCTAATATATGCATTAATATTCATTACATATTCACTATATATAATAACTTCATCAGAAATTTATTTTTCAATGTCAGAATTTTCTGCACCTTTTTCCACTATATCATTTTCAGATTCAATAATCCAATTTTTATCATCTGACTGAAGTAATATCTGCTGTAAGTCTTCAACATCATCTCATCGTTCACCACCAACACTGGATCTGAAAATTGGTCTCCAATCGATTGCCAAAGTGTTGGCCACAAGAAGACAGGAGATATGCCAGGGTCTCCTTGATTTAAGAACTGAAATATTGGCTGAAGTTGACTGTCATATGTTTGTGACTTGGGATACATCGAGCACTGCCATGAATCGGGCAACTGGAAATCATGGATCAATCAAGCGACATTTATGATGAAAACTGTTTTTACTGCTCTGTTAAGGGCTCACTTCTTGAGCGGTACTGCTCACTTAAGAGCTAATGCCTGGATGGGCCTCTTTGAGAGTGTTTCCAGCGACCTAACTGACAGGCAAAGAGTCAAAGCCCTAATTGCTTAACTTTCAGGGAACAGAATGACTTGTTATTTCAAAGAGGTGACTAGGACACCAGACATTAGTTGGCAACAGACCTGCCACTTCTTCATCACCTGCTATGGCACAGCTGTCAGCAGTGGCAGCTGAACAATGGCGGATGACTTCAAATGCAATTCAAATTTGACGTGAAATAATTGGAATTTTGGTATCAAATTAGAAACAACAATAAATTGAGAATTGCAATAATTGCGATATTCCCGTATAAAACAAATGTGAAAATTTAAGGTTTAATAAATTTTTAAAAATTTTTATAGATGTAATAAAAACATTTTCATCTTAATTTTAAATCTCATTCTTAAGCAAATATCATTTACACTTTTACATAATAGCGAGATTAAAGCCAAAGTTTTAAACGCGAAAGCGTGTACGTCGGACGTTCGGCACAACTTTCCTGTAAGCCTAGAAGTTTGACAATGGCGTTTGGAAAGTCAGTGGAATCATGCTCGACATTCCAAATGCCATTGTCAAATTTCTAGGCTTACGGGAAAGCAGTGCCGAATGTCCGACGGACATTCGGACATTTTTGCGTTTAAAACTTCGGCCTCAACCTCGCTAGTGATTAAAGAGTAGCATACTTGATGTAGGAAAGGTATAAAATGATATTTTATTCAATTTTATTGAATAAGAATGTAAGCAAATAATAAAGAAACTGTCGAGTCATTTGATGCTCATTAATTTAATTTCTTTTTCAATTTAACAAAAGAAAACCAACAAAGTTTTTACATTTTAATTTAAATCATTTTTTCATTGTTTAAGTTTGCTTTGTGAAATCATCTTTACAAATAAATTTAAAAATAAAAAAATTAATTTGCTTTCAAAAGAAAATATTTGAATTACAGTAATCTGAATAAACATCATAAAAAAATTATATATATCTTAATACAGTTTAAATATTGATAGAATATCCAAAGTAAAAATAATTATCTGTTAAAGGAAGAACTGAACAAGTACAAAATAAATTTAATTTTATTGAACAAATATATTTCGAATAAAGCTGATTTAAAAAAAATGATTTTAAAATTATATTTAAATAAATTTTATCATGAGAGAATGCAAACATAATATATGACAACAGTAAAAACAACATTAAATGGACATAAATAATTAAAAAATAGAGGCAAAAATGATTTCTATAAATTTTTTTACTGATATTGATGCAATTAATCAAAGCTATAATCAAGACGAAATGGTGGTTTACAGTACGTCATATACCTGCTTATTTTGAGTGAACGACGTGTACTTTGCTTTATACAAACTAAAAATTTTAAAGGCTTAATGTTATTTTCTTATTATATATTTTGTCAACATGGACATTAATCATTAACAAGACAATTATACTGGTGTTATGCATTTACACAAGAATTGAGGAAAAAGTTCTTAAAGAAAATAGACTTTCTTTATTAAGCTACCTGTTTTTTTTTCTTTCTATTTCTTTTGACAGTTTCTCACCTCAGTCTGTTTTCTTTAAGAGCTTCTTCAATTCTTGTGTAAATGCTTAACACCAGTAAATGCTTAACATCTGAAAATAAAAACGGCAGTTTTCATAGAAATCTATGAAAACTGCTCTTTGTGAGAACTTTGACAACAGACACTAAAGATGAATCAATATGTAATGTTTTGAGAGATTATTTTATGGAAAAAGTGAGTCCTTTATCAAATGTAATATCGGTGGCAGCAGACGGACCACTGGCCGTGTTTCGATGCTATCGTGGATTTATAAGCCATTTAAAACAAAATGTACCCGAGGTGTTTGCAATACACTGTGTCATCCATCGACAACATTTAGTTGCTAAAAATCTGAGTGGTAGTTTGCATCAATCTCTTCAATTTGTCATTAACACAGTAAACAAAATTCGAAATAACACATTGAATACTAGGTTATTTGCGCAGCTGCGTGAAGAAAATGACGAGAGCTTTCATCGATTGCTTCTTCACACTGAAGTACGCTGGCTGTCAAAACGCTTATGTTTGAAAATATTTTTTTCACTTTTTGAGATAGTTTTAGAGTTTTTGGATGATAAAGATCCAATTTTAAAAGAAAATTTAATTAATTGGAAACCAGACATTGCTCATTTAACAGATTTGTTCACTAAATTTAAAATATGAGGTTAACTTGCGGTTACAAGGTAACGGTCTAAATTTGATTTAAAAAAAGTCCATCGTTTCAGCTGTTCTTGTCAGAATTAAACTAATGATGTAAAATATTGGACAGCATGAATTTTTCCAGTTTCCCAATTTGTCACAGACAAACTGCCAGGATGATGATGTTTCAACCTACGTTCAACATTTAAAAATGCTTCACACAGACTTTGAAACTAGGTTTGAGGATGTTTTGACCATGGAAATACCACAGTGGATTATCGATCCATACAGTGACGTTGAAGAAATGGATGTCATATTACAAGAAGAACTGATCGGAATAAGCACTAACGAAGAACTTAAGGTACAGTTCAGAAAAGGATATCAGCAATTTTGGCTTCAGAGAGACATACCTATTACTTATCCTGCATTATGGACTATCGCGAGAAACTTTTTGATAGCTTGTCCATCTTCATACCTCATGGAAAGGTTGCCGCGGTTGCCAATCTTCTTACAAAAAAAGAAACAAATTATAAATCACCAATCGAGGAGATTTAAGGTTAAACCTAACTAAACTGAAACCAAATATTGAAAATTTGCTATTAAAGCATCAGGCTCATCCCTCCCATTAAAAGCATTTATTTTATGTTATAATTTTACTAGATTTACATTTTGTGTCGTTTTAATTAATAAATGTATAAAACTTTAAAAAAAAAAAAAACATGTTAACTTTTTCACACTACAGTTAAACCTATCAAAGTGAATAGCACTGTGTCAGCTGGCAAAAACACATTTGAAGTTGATGATGAATTTGTAACAATTCAATATTAGAAAGGACAGGGTCTACCCAAAACAGAAAAAATTGGCACGTGGTCTACGAGACAAAAAAGTTTGGGAACCTCTGATCTAGACATAACAATAATGGTTATTCACGGACTGACTGGGAATGACTGAGCACCCATGACCCTCAGCCAACTTATGCTTGTATATATAGCCTGTGTGTGATAACTAAGGTCTGGATTTTTGGGAGCCACACCCATTTGGTTTTTGGGTTTTTGAAAGGGACCGGGTGTAAAAAGACAAACTATGTCAGTTTTAGTGCTGTAGGCCCACTCATTGCCAAATTGTTTAGCATCCAAATGCACCCAAAATGCAAACCTGCCTACAAAATGGTGACTAGCATCCAAACTATATATTTGCACCCAGCTTTTTCCCTTTTTTACATTTTCAAAGAATATGTTGACAATTATCTCTTTTTTTGGTGGTTTTTTTTTATTCACTGGAGGGGAAAAAATAAATTCGTTCAACCGGACCACATATGCTGAGAAAAAAAATACGATAATTAGCTTACTCTCCTCTTTTGTTGAGAGAAAAGGAGTAAAGTGGAATTTTCTGGACTAAACAACTAAGCCTTAAAGTTGTTTTAAGAATGTAAACAGATTCATTGAAAATCTGCACGTGTTTACTTTTCTAAGAAAAAAACAATCTAGAAAATTCTGTATTGAGGTCACCTTACCCTGACTTGAGAGCGCAACAGTTCCAGTTTCCTTTGTTTGGTGTCGGCGACATTAGAAAATGGCAAAATTGTCCACATCTAAACTGAATATTTTAGCAAATAAGTTTAAAGATGAAGGTGTATGCACAGATGAAAAAGTTCTTCGCTTTTCCATTTGTAATTATGTGATTTCGGGTGATGTGAAACACCAAGAAACAAAAATCAGGTGACACATGAGTTTGGAAAAGCATAGAGAAGGCAAACAGAAAAGGAGGAATTTCGAGCAAACATTTATAAAGGCCTCATTTCAAAGAGGAGAAGAATCTCAGTAGACTAATAATACATTTTATGCAGATTTAATGATAGGCTCTCCTGCAGGTAAATATACTCTTATATAAGGTAAACAATACAGCCTTTAAGTCATTTCTCCGGAAATATTCAGAAAAGCTTGTCCCCCACGAGAGCACTCTCAGAAAAAACTATGTGAAACCAGTTTATGATCAAACAACATCTAAAATCCTGGACATGGTGGGAAACAATCCTGCAGTGTTTATACTGGACAAAATAATGGATTCTACAAAACAGTAAGTGCTGAACATTATTGTTGCACCACTGACTGGATGTTACGTACAACCAATGTTGTTCAGTGTACCAACTTCAAAATACAAACTTAACTACAGTGTCCCAAGCTTTCAATGATGTCTGCGTCAAGTTGTGGCCAAATGGTGTCCAGTACGAGAAGGTTTGGCTTGTCGTTACAGATCAAACATCTTACATGTTGTCAGCATTCTCAAATTTGAAGTGTATCTACAACAACCTAAAGCATGTGACTTGCTTGTCCATGCCCTATACCGAGTATGTGAATGTATTCATGTAGAATATAACAAAGCCAACAACTTCATTTCGAAAATGAAAATGGTTCTTCTCAAGTGTGCTAGTCAAGAACACTGGTATCAAGACATAACTGGTCTGCCATTACCACCCAGTCCAGTAGTCACCTGTTGGGGGATCTTGGATAAACAATGTGGTATTCTACTGCAAGAACTTCAAGAAAATTAATACATTTATCAATGAACTTTCTCCTGGCAATTCTGCGGCCATCGACAATGTCAAGAAACTGGTCGCCAATCCAGTAGTGACCACAGAGCTCTACTCTGCATTCATACAAGTTATCGGTGGATAAAATCAACAAGCTGGAAAGATGTGGAACTGAAATGCGGATCAGTGGAATGTTGTAAGTCAGGCGCTTGACGTACTGGATGGTTTTGCCCTGGACAAACTCAGATCTAGTTTATCAAAAAATCCCAATTTGAAAAATATTTTGGATTGCACTGAACTAGAATTCCAAATAAAAATGAAACATGCCCTCTTAGTCTTGGTTGACGTAGAAAAATCTTTTTCCTTATATAAATAAGACATTCTATCCTTCAAACGAGAAAACTTCACTTTTAAGAACATTGAAATGGTTACTGTTTGTAAATTACAATGCTCATCTTTACATCTAAATTGTAATAAACAATTCTGTAGTTTGTAAATACAGTAAGACAAAGCGCTAAACGAAACAGTGTTAAACGAGGTCATTTTAACATAGAGTAAATAGGGATAGGGGAACAGGCAACCAAAAATAAACAAATTTTTCTTTAATTTTAAGTTACTTTTATATTAATTTGTATAATAATATATGTTAAATAACACATAAACATATGCATACAGAAATGTAAAGTTGATTTTTTGTGACGAAGGTTCTGGCTTTTCTGAAGTTCTTGTTTTTTGCGATAAAGTCGTGTAGTTTCATTTTTTTCTTCTTTCTTTCCTTAAGCAAATGCCGGTAGTGGAAGATCACATCCAAAACGCCTCGTTTTGCTTTTGCACTCCTTTCAAAATCTGAATCGTTCACTACAGTTTGATCAATGATTTTGGTTACAATTACCAAACTTTTACTAAGGAAAACTGTAGAGAAATTCTTTGGGTTCTTTCTTTTCAGTATCACTATTTTTCAGTAAATCTGCCTTCTTAATTAAAATTATATATTTTTTTAATTATTGCTTATCAACAGTGAATATTTTAACTGTTTTACATATTTTTGCAGAGGTATAGCCTCTAATGAAAGATCATCTCTGTAAAGAAAGACTGTTTTGAACTATAAATCCCACTGTCATCCATTCATCTGTCCTTCCTTAATCTTGAGAACAGAGTTAGATAAATGACAAGACCAGATGTGGAAAGCTGGAAGTCACATTATTTCAATTCAAAAAGTTTCTCTTGAATGAAGTTAGATGAGTTGTGCCAGTCATCTTACTGCTAACAGGAAAAGTATGGTGTACTGTACAGGGGAAAGACAGTATTAAAAATTGAGAACATTGAGACGCAGTGGCGTAGTGTAGTGGGGGCGGCAGGGGCGGCCCGCCCCGGGCTGCACTTTTAGGGGGCGGCAAAATTTCACAATAAATAATAATAATACAATACAACCTGTACAATACACAATAATGATGATTGTTCTTGCCGAAAAGTTCTTTAGAATTACTGTATATTTTAGTCTTTCAAATTGAGATACCTAAATAAGAGGCCAGCGAATTTTCCTCTGCCCCGGGCGGCTGACACCCACGCTACGCCACCGTTGAGACAAAACAATAATTGCTCATTTCTTTCATATTTTTTTAAAAAATAGATCTATTAATGTCATGGATGGACAAAAAAATTGCCATAATCATATCTGGTAGTGAATAAATAATTAGAAATGTATCAGAAATGAATTTACTTCAATGAAAATCAGCAGTTTCATGAAAAAGTACTTAGTTTTGCATGCTATTGTTTCACCCTGTACATCTTATTGATGTTTGTTATACATAGAAAGCATTTGTAAAGAATGTGATTATATTAAATAGGAAAAATATAATCAAGAAAAAAAAACTTACAGATTTAGTTCTGCTTTATTTATTCACTTTGGCTTTGTTGTAAAATCAGTAATAATTAAATAATGATATCTACATTTATAGCTGAAAGAAAAGGTTTTCTTAGTGAAAATGTATTGTTAATTGATTTATTATATAATTTGCATTCTACTAAATAAAATAAAATATAGTCTACCTATCCATAGAAAATTATCATTTAAAAAAATCATCATGTTATGCTTTTAATAATGTTTAAGTAATGCTTTTGCAAACCATCAAAAGAAATCTACTGTTAACTTATAGACCAAACCTTGCAGTTGTATGCAGCCCTTTGGTCACTGCATAATTGTTGTTCTCCCAAAAAATTCAAATGCAAAACCAGAAAAATTTAAAAAATTCTCAGGACTTTATAGCAATGTTAAAAGATCATCCACTTGAATTTTTTCAGTAATTCTGACATGCTGCAGGTGGAATATGGCTTTGCATTATCATGAAGTAAAATTACTGCAGAACTCAGAAGGCCACATCTTTTGTTTTGAATAGCCTGCTGTAATTTTTTCAGGATCTTACAATAAATTTTGACATTTATTGTTGTTCCATATCAACAGAGCTGCAGACAATCATGCAAGACTGTATGTTTGTGGAAAACTTCTTTGAACAGGGTTTAAAAATGTGGCTGTACCAAAGAATGCTGAAAATCCCTTGGACAGCAAGATAACCAATGCACAGGTCCTGCAAGACATGCACATGGACCTGATCAAAACCATCATCAGCAGGAAATGCAAATACCTAGGCCACATCACTAGGAATCACCAAAAATACCATCTACTGCACTCATCCTGGAGGGCAGGATTAAAGGCAAGAAACGTCTAGGCAGACCGAAAATGGCCTGGCTAGACAACATTAACACCTAGCTTCACATGACAACAGCACAAATTTTACACACAGTACAAGACAGAGAACAATATCAATACGAAGTCGCAAACGCCATTCGGCAGCATTAAAGAAAAAGAAGAAGAAGATTGTTGCTCAACATCAACAGAGCTGCAGACAATCATGCAAGACTATATGTTTGCGGAAAACTTCTTTGAAGAGAGTTTAAAAAACTGTTCCGTTACTATGACAAATATCTGGCCTGAAAGGTGAATATGTTGAAAAATAGCTGTAACTGTGTATTTTCCTATGAGAATAAATGTACATTCAAAGAAACAATCTTTTGTTCCTTTCTAGTCAATTAGAACTTAATTTCTGAATGTGCCACTTAATAATAAAGTATCTGAAGATAACATGTAATAAATGTTATTAAGTTACAAAAAAAATTTGGTTTTTGTGTACTTATAAATTTATCAAAAGAGGTCCAAAATTCAGTTACAAGTGAAAATTTGTATTTATCAATTTTTGTGGTGACTAACTTCAAACTAGTAAACACAAATGTATGCTCATTGTAGAGTCTAGTTAAATAGTTGAAAGTTGAAAGATATAGCATTCTATATCTTTTTACTTAATTTTTGTATTATATGGAGATAGATATATAAATATTAGCGAGGTTGAGGCCAAAGTTTTAAACACGAAAACGTGTACGTCGGACGTTCGGCGCCGCTTTTCTATAAGCCTAGAAGTTTGACAATGGCGTTCAGAATGTCGAGCGTGAGTCCACCGACTTTCCAAACGCCATCGTCAAACTTCTACGCTTACAGGAAAGCGATGCCGAACGTCCGACATACACGTTTTTGCACTTAAACTCGTTTTTGCACTTCGGCCTCAACCTCGCTATCGTACATATATAAACATTGTGTTTGTTTGTTTGTGTTTGTATGTGTGTACTTTTGAAATTAAAAATTTATAGTAACATACTGTAGATAACATTTTAATAATTTAAAAAGTTTTTAAATTTCTATTTTATAATTCAAATCAAAACTGTTGATAATATATTCAATTCATATAATAAAATATACTCTATAATATTCTTTCAATTTTTATAATAAAATATTTTGTTTTGACAACAATATTATCATGTAAAAAGGAAACATGTTTATCTATGTTTTTAAGTTTTTCTATGTTAATTATCTGTGATATCATTTATTGTGAAATCCATTGTTATGTCACGTGCTGTGATGTTTCCTGCATATAAAACATAAATTACATGCATTAATTTGTTTTTCAAATTAAATATTTAACCTTAACGACGTAATTTCTGTTAACATATATCTAAAAATTTGGGAGTATTTATTTTATTGTAAATTAAAAATCTTTTGTAAACCTTTTACTTAATATTTCACTGATTTTAATTATATTAAAATCAGTGAAATATAAAATTCTATATACTCAGAAATATTAATTTAAATTTAAATCTTTTACTGATATTTTTATGCACAAAACGCTACTCACAAAGAACCTATAACCGGTGTAAATTAAAATTTAACAGTCACTACAAACGCTTTCAGACCCCTCCTGGGCCCTTCCTCAGGTAAAGAATCGTTTGGAATGATTTTTAAAGATGAAAAAAAAAAAAAAAAACGGAATCACGCATTTAACAGCATTGAACATAAAAGTCTCTACATAACATGGAATGCCATTTAAAGTAGTAGCTGTTAAATTTTAATTCACACCGGTTATAGGTTTTTTGTGAGTAGCGTTTTGTATTGTAAAACCCAGTGTGCGGTTGTTCTGTATTATTTTTATGCACTTCAATAAAGCATTTCCAGATGAAGTACTGTACCTGCATTAATGTTTTAACTGAAATTTTTTTAAAGAACAAGTTTTATTTCCTCGAACATCTGATTTTTAACCGAAGAAATTAACAATTGATCTTCATCAAAATATAAATAAATGTCGTAATGTCACATCATTGATTAATATCGGCCAAAGCTAGAAAAATAGAAATAATTTAATACCTATAAAAAGTATAAAAACATTAAATAAATTACATCTGATTTCAAGAATATGGTTCTCTCTCCATAAAAATAATTTATTCAATTTTTTCCAAGTATTATGCTATAACATGAAAAGAATTATGACATGAACATATACAGTTGTATACAGACAGTATACAGACATACAGACAGAACATATACAGACAGTATACAGTGCTATAACACGAAAAGAATAAGACTTAAATGTGCTTCAAAATATTTACCCGTGTAAAGAGATAAAATGTGATGTTATTGTAAAAATATAATTATTATAACCTGCAATCAGAAGAAAATGAAATTATTTAAAAGTCTATAAAGGCATTTATCAAAATCACTGTTTTAAAATATATAATTATTTTTTTGTATATTTCTTTTATCTACTGAAATAAATTTATATATTAGATTTATTAAAATATGGTGATTTATTGAGTATAATAATTTTCTTGTAAAACGAATGTTTAGCAAAAAAATTATATTTGCTATTAAATATTACCATAATTAAATCTTATTATATTTTCTGATGGATTTTAAGAAACTCAATGAAAAATGCTACAGCAGAACATGAATTTATAATTCATTACTACCGTATAACCAACAAGGCAAATTTTCAATTGTTTCTTACTCAATAATTGTATCTTTCAGAAAACATCAAGCAGATTAACGAGATTAATCATCTATAAGTAAATATATCTATAAGTAAACATATCTATATGTATTATAGATATGTATTATATCAATGGTGCGGCTTCTTTATATTGTTTAAAAATCAATTTCTTTAAAAAAAGATCCTTCTTTTTAAAAAATAATTGATAAACTTTACAGTTAAGAATGATAAGTTCAACCGTTGTTATTTTATCTGGACCGCATTTCATCAGAGACAAAGACTACTGGATGTTATCTTCAGTTATTTTTATTTTACTATGCATTTCGGGTGCAAGGTTTTGGTGTAACTTGCACCCCTCATCAGGTGTTACATTTCTTTTTTTACATTTAGACGTCCAGTTACGCGGTGTTGACGTTTTGTCCCCTAAGGCATTTCTAACTTAGAAATGCCTTAGGGGACAAAACACCCGAAATGCATAGTAAAATAAAGAATAACGAAGATAACACCCAGTAGTCTTTGTCTCTGATGAAATGCGGTCCAGATAAAATAACAGCCAAATTTATCGTTCTTAACTGTAAAGTCTCATCAATTATTTTTTAAAAAGTAGGATCTTTTTTAATAGAAAAAGAGATTAATCATTTTTAATTTGATTAAAAACTGAAAATTTTCTTGTTTAGACCAATCTTATCTATAATATTCTTAGCATTTTGTTAATATATTAATAAAATGCTAGGAAAACTAAACAAATTTTATCAAATGCTTCAAATGAAAAACTCAAAAGTAAATAAAATAAATAAAAAAAGAGAAAATATAATATAGAATTAAAAATAAAATGAATATAAATCAAAATCTTCTGAATCATTTTACAACTATTTCAGAAATGAAATTAATTTTCAAAATATAAATTACATAAAAATCAAAAATTAAATTTCAAATTAATCAAAACATATCACAGTTTTTATCAATAATTTATATTCTTATCATATCTCATCATAGATTTTATGAAATCTGAGACAAACAAAGTAAAATGTTGCATAATACAGCAATTGACATAAAATTAACACATGTTGAATAGAAAAATATGTCCATTTCACAGTGTTTTATAGTGTAATATTAAACACATACTTACTCTATATTAGAAACTTCTGTATCTAATTATATTTTAATTCTTATTATTTTTTTTTAAATTTAAATAAAACGAATAATATTTTAAATTAAATTTAAAATTTAAATTTGTAAACAAAAATAAAAATTTAAGATACACACTGACCTCTATAATGAATATTTCCTGTTATCGTTTAAAAAAATTAAAAATAAAATAAAATAAAATGAGTATTTATTATAAATTAATATTTTAAAAAATAAAGCAAAAATTTATAAGGATTTCGTTTGACGAAAAAAGAAAACAAACGATTATTTTTAAAACTCGACGTGAAGATATTCACGTGAGATGAGAAACGGATGACGTCATACGCGACTACAATATCAACATCTTATATTTTTCCACCAATGAGAGCGAGGCAAATGCATTGTGGGTAGCCGGGTTGTTATTACTCAGCAGTGATGTCAGCTGCAATAATGTTTCGGATTGGTCCAGTGGTGGCTTGGGTGAAAGAGAAAAAGGAAATGAAGTTGTGAGAATTAGTTTCGTTGTCATTTAATTGCCAAACTTTGCCGTCCAAAAAAATAACGTAACTAGATTCGAATATAATTTTTATAACGTGTAATGAGATTTGAGTGTTTGATCACAGTAAAAGCGGACTGTAATTTGGTATATAGACGGAAACGAAGACTTGCAAATCACAACGACAGTCGCCATCTTTGAGGATTCGCAAGAAAATTTTTTGTTTGGAAAACTGGCAAGTTGGGCGTTAAAATATGATGTCTGAGATTAGGACCGCTTCTCGTTTTCTCGCTAATTTGTTAAGGCTTAGTAACAGGTTGGATAATGACCAACTTAAACTGTTCTGTGGTCAATTAGAATATTTGTTGGAGCAACATTATCGAGAGCATTGGTTTCCCGAACATCCGTGTAAAGGTTCCGGCTATCGCTGTCTTCGAATAAATCATAAGATGGATCCGATCATAGCTAAAGCTGGATTTGCATGTGGATTAGAAGAAGCCAGTCTTCGAAACCTGTTCCCAAACGAGCTTACTTTATGGGTTGATCCGAAAGAAGTATCTTACAGGATTGGAGAGAACGGAAGTATCTGTATTCTTTACGATGCGAATAAATTACAGCAGCATTCTGATTACGAAAATCAAGAAAATCGTAACCATTCTTGCAGTACCAATGAAAATATTCACTCTCCGATCTTTCGACCTTCGTGCAAAGAGAGTATGTGGAACAACAACAATTGGGACGTTTATATTATGGATTCCAGAAAGCATTTCGAGCAACTGGCCGCTTACGTCTCCAGCTAAAGAGACGTCGGAGTCGGAAAGCACGGAGTTCTCTTGCCAAATAACGGGTTTCTTACTCTGTTAGTGCATGTGATCTCAACCATAATTGCATTTGTTCAAATTTGTATTATATCTACATCAAATTAATCATTGGTAACTACTGTCACTCCCGGTACAAATTGGGGACCATATTGACGTCGAAGGCAAAATTGCGTGTGTAACGAGTTCGTCGTGCGCGATTCTAAGATCGGCACGGGATATCGAGATCGTTTACGGAGAAAGGAGCACAAGATTGTAAGAAATTTTAAAAGAATGGTGAATGCATTTAGAACTGTGATCATTGCTTTTTTTTCTACAATGATTGAAATTTGTCATTATTAATGAATATAATATTACTTTAATCTTTGGCAGTTTCCTAGTTAATGTCTTGGAAGATAATTTTTAAAAATCAAAAATTATTTGTATTTCCTGGTGAATTTATTAATAGAAAGTGACGTTATATGTAGAGTATTGCTTAAAATTGGCTTATGAGGTGTGTATTATATTGGCTTTTATTCATTTTCTAGTTGCAAATTAGATATATGTAGCTTTACTATCAATGAAGTATATGAAACTTTGAGTTTCAAGGAAAATAATCTCTGGATAATTTTGTTTCTTTCCTTCTGAAATGTGACAGTTAAACTGTACAATTCATCCTGTAAAAATTCTGTATAAAACTATTTTCTCTGTACAGTAACTAGTTATAGGAAGTTTTGTACAGTGACCAATAAAATATCAATTTGCATATTAAAAATGGTTTTTTATTGAAATTTTATGCTTTAAAAAACATTTTTTTAAGAATCAGATTTGACTGGTGGTATATTTCGTTAATTTTATAAGATGGAAATAAGATTTGGTACGTAATAAATAACAAAAAAACCTTATATTAAAATTTCTTCTGGCCTTAAGCATTACGACGCTCGAATATTTATGTAAAAATTAGAATAAATTTTATAATTTGTGGCCTTTGAGTTGCGATAGAGTATTGAAATGTTTTAATATGTAATTGTTAAATCCGGTCGGCATTTTTTAAAATTAAAGTTGACGAAACGTAACACTACGGTGTTTCGAAACAAAAAATTCGATGTGTTTAACATAAAAACTCTTCACATTTTTAAAATGATGCCGAATTGTATTTTTAGACGTGTCCAATTATAAAAATGTTTTGTCATATTACAGAATTGAATAGTAAGCTGCAATACATTTGACAGAATTAAATAGAATTTTATTGCTTATTCTAGATTTCGTGCATTGTATGAAATTTAGAAAATGCAATTTTGTACGTCTGTGTGGGTGTAGAACCACTGTTAACTGTAAAAATTTTCGGAAAAGATTTAAAAATTTGCTATTTTATGCAACTGGAATTTTACATATAGCTGCTAATGGTCCCGAATAAAATATGTCGATTATAATAGGAATACTCTATTATTGAAAACTTCGAAATTCGGAGTTGAATGCTTATGATTATACACTCGTGATATATAAAACATATTGATGCCTTAAAATTTAAATTTTGTACACAATTCCATTTTTATTAAGGAATCTTCATGACGTCATTACCAGGGAAATTTTGAAGTAATTGTGTATAGTTCAGCTAGATTTTTAGTTGTAAAAGAAATATATTGGAATCTTAATTATTTCTATTTATAATGAATACAATTTAGTGACACCAGAAGTTTTGACAAACATTTTAACAAATTTTATTGATCACTTAAACAAGTCATAAAGTACATGGTACTATTTTGTGTGAATTGAAAGTCATCTGCTCTAGTAATTGCCAGTTTTAGCATAAATCAATTTGTATACTTAAACTTTAATAACATAGCTAAGACACCGAATAAAATATTTATCCATAGAGAATTTTCATTTATGCAATGTCTTTTTATGTGGGAACACTTCATTTAGAAGAGACTTAAATAATTGAACTATTGCTGTTTGTTAAAAACTTGATCCTTTAAATACAGTTACTTTTTAAAAGTATTTATTCAATCTAATGTTCCTATAAGGCACACTATAAAAATTGAAGTCCTAACCTTACAACAGTTAAATGTATAATTTAATAATTCTGTGTTAATTGGACTATATTTTATGGCCTACGAGATGCAATTTTTGTCCAAAAGTAAGCTGAAAAAATAAGTGTCTTATGAGTGAAGTTGCAATTGCCAACAGGCTAATGAATTCCCAAACGACCCTAGGGAAGTTACAGATAATCTCTCTCTAGCTGAACTTGAATAAAAATAATAAGTTTATTTATTAATTGCTGTAGCTAGTAGCTACTTTGTGTATTTGTGTATAATATTACCTTGTATAAATAAAAGTGTACACTCTAATTTCACTTTTTTTACCAGAATACAGTAAAAAAAATTGGGACCGAGTGCCAAAAGCACGAGATGGTTTAAATACACTAAATTCTCTTTTGAAACTAAATAATCTATGCTGAAATAGGATGTGTCTGATGTAGCATTTAGTGCTTTTATTATTATATACTATGATTAGAAATGTATTTGAAATGGAGTATTGCTTAACAAGTAATTAGACGTTGAAAACGTAACAACATAACACATCATTAATCTTAAAATTTCTTTTAATATGTTATTAATTAAATCAAAAGCTTGCATTACTTTTAAACAATATTCATATTCTTTTGATGTTTGTTGCTAAGGTGACCACTCTGGCATTGACAGTGTTCTTTAGTGTTTAATTTTATAATTAAATGTTTGTGTTCTTTGAACTTAATTTAACTAAATAAATAATTATCCAAACTAATGTTTTAGAAGTTGATTATATATTATAAAAGCTGATGTTTATAATTGAAAATATAAAAGGGATTATACATCTAAAATATTACTTTAATTGGTTATTTAATTTTATAATTAATTATTATATAAGTATTTTTTGCTTGTTTTTATTTTCCTTTCCGAACAAAAGCATTGAATTCTATTATTTGTCTCATGATTTCCATTCTGTGTAATTAAAAAGATTATAATCTATTCTATTGCTTTTAAGTGTTCTCTGTTGTGTTAAGTGTTTGGTATTCTTTCTGCCAATTCCATAAATCTTTTTTAACATTTTAAAAAATCTGTTGAAAGCTGTTGGATGCTAATATCTTATTGCAATATAATTATATTTGACAAAAATGATCTTACACAAAATATAATTTACTACTATGACAGGTTGATTATGATTGTATTTATAGAAATAACATTAAATTTATAAGCTTATAATCTGACATAAAATAAAAATACAAAATCATTAAAGCATCGATACTTAAAAAAATTAAAAAAATTACTACAACAATAATAAATATTAGAACTCTTTTCCTTCCTCAAGTCATTAAAAAAATATATGACTATTAAATTTCAATCTAGGAGGAACTGTAACTGTATACATAAGTGGTACAAAAATAAGAAGTAAAATAAAAAAGAATTGTTTCAACATTCAACTGTTACTACAGGAAGTTTATCCACCCTGATATTTAACAATTGTATATCTTTATATGTTTTTATCAATTATAAACCATTTACACATTCACTTACACAATACTATAAATGTAGTTTTATTATATATTTTTATTATTTATAAATGAATAAAGCTATTATATAATTAAATATATACAATAGGGTCTGTGTTCACTCGCTCTTTTACTATGTTTAGATATGTTTTAAACAAATGATTATGTAATAATGTAAAATTGTTTTGTTATTAAGGTATTTATAAATTTGTTAACAGAATATTTTCATTGAATTTAGACCTACCATTTCTGATGTAGATCTACTGTTCTAGACACTTCATTATTTTAATAATAAAGTATCTATAACAGTAATATTAAACAATACTATTATATAATATAGTGTGTATGGCAGTATAGTTTATATACAGTATTATTTAGTATAATAAAAGTGCCTGTGACAGTATAGAATTGTCATTCTGTACATTGTCATTTATATATTTTTAGTATTTTTACTTTTTACAATATATAACTATATATAAAGATAAATAAATATTATGATAGGTTTACAAAGACATCTGCGACTAACTCCATAATTGAAAAAAGTGCGTGCATAATGCGAAAAAACGATCATCATAAAAAAAATTAAATAAATAAAATGTTTCACGCCACGATATCAAGCAGGCAGGAAACTAAAGTTTTTATAATTTTTAAAAAAAATGCGTGTATTGAGACTTGAATATAACTTTTATACAATTATAAAACTATAGGAGTTTTATTTTGTACGTATAGCTGCCTATTGTTGTTTCCGCTTGATTGCGAAATAACAATGATAATTATCATATAAATTATACGCTTTTAAAAATAATAAAATGTAAAAAAACAACGAGTGGCAGCTGCATTGTATTTATTATTATTGTATTTTCAATCGTTAATCGCTTTTCGCTCGTCAAATGTTAAGTTATTTATCGTCTAAGATAATTTATAATGTCAACGTCCTTAATTATCTTTCAGGCACCATTCGATTTTACTATTCTGAATGACGTAAAACAATGATAGATTGAAGTTTTATCATCGTCACAAATATCACTGAATTATTTTAAAACATAAATAAAACTCTCCTGAAGATTAACTATAGGAAAAGTTTCATTTTGAAGGCTTACTAAATGAAAAAAAAAAAAAATGCGTGAAAACAAAGCCTTGTGTTAAGGTCATTACAAAAATTTTAATTTAATTATTACACTTGAGTATTGTTTAAAGAAGGTTGCAAAAACTACATTATGGAGAGGCATTGTCTACGTAGCGGTGTTAGTGGCATACGAATTTGTTATAAGCGTACTCGCTAGTCATGTGAACGAACTATCAGAAAATATTTGCAGAACTTGTTAAAGTCATTTCTTCAATGCCCAGGGGGTCTTTGAGTAGTGTACGCGCAATTAAGGCTAGGGACACACTTGTGAATGAAGTACTGTACGTCCATTCAAGGGCGTCAAAGACCTAAAGTCAACTTTGGGGTGTAACTAGCAAACTCTAGGTTTTCGTGCACAATATCAATATTATTGTTAGTCGATTGTTGTCGAAATATAAAGAAATATTACTAATACATATATTCTGTATATATTTTAAATTACCTTTATTGTTTCGTATTTCGTAAATTAAATGTCAATTTATTACATGTTTTATTTTTAATGTATATGCAATATATATGTAGTTCATAAAAAATATGCTATAATTATTTTAATTAAAAATCTATTTTATAATAATTAAAAAAGCGATGAAATTTCCAATGTTTTTTTAAAATTTTTCCTCGAGGTACAGTACTATTATGTACCATAGAAAAACATTAAGCTCAAAAAGGGTAAAAGGTCAAAAAAAGGTCCAGAAACATCGGTCTAAACAACCTAGACAACACGAGTACTGTAAAAAACTAAACGCAAACAAAGAAAGTGATGGGTTCATCCCATAAATAGTGAACGACATCTTTGTGGCTACTTTTATACCCTCTTTAAGTGTCCTATGGAAGACTCTGAAAAGTTTTCTTCACTACTTTATAATGTCTAAAATTCCTTTGATGAATTATTATTCTGAACATAGCCTACATCGATCTACGCTTTGTTTTTCCTTATAATTTTCGTGTGATATATCTCACGATAATTTAAATTTTGTACTGTACGCCTATGGCACTTGCTCTCTCTTGTATTGTTTGCAGCAACGTGCGTTGACAAGTCTTGACGTCCGTTGTAGCTTGAGTACATCGATAAGATAATAAACGTCCGTTAAAAAAAAAAAAAAAATACGTGTTGAACGTGTGTGATCTCTAATAGAAGACATAATAATACTACAATGCACCTATACTTTTATATTCTCGCTTTTCCCCAGTTTAAATGAGAGAAGTTTCCAAAATTACGTCATTACACACAATAGGGAGAGGGGCCGAGATAGTTCGTTTCTTATAAAACGAAGGATACCATTGATTTTATTACTTAGCTAGAAGCATGCATTGTCTACGTGCAGGGGGGTTTGCAAGTACCTCATTGTAAACAACAGGAGGGAGGAGATAAAAATTGTTTCAAAAAACTATACACGTAGACTAATTAATGGATAGTTACAGAGACCTTGAAAATAATTTGATATTCTAATATAAAAATTTGTATTAAAAAATACATTTAGACAAAGTTTTACAAATTTTCCAAACTTGTTGAGTCGGTTAAAAATATTAGAAATAGAGATAAAATTGTAAATAGAAGAAAAAAAGTTACTTTAAAATCATTTATTCGTACTGTATCATCATTTGTCACTACATTTCCATAAGCCAAATCATATTGTAAAAATATGAAACTTTAAAATGTTTAAATAATTATAATAGTACTTTAATTGTCTCCTGTAATTAGGCTTATATCGATATAATTTAACTTTTTAGTCAATTCATTTCAGATAATAAAGGAAAAATTCGTTTGTAAATTAAAAATATTCATAAATTTCTTTATTAGAAAAGACATTGTTTTATCTATAACGTAAGTGGTTCCTAACAGGTGTTCCACGAACTTGTTACAAGCGTTCCGTCAAATTATGAACACAGCGTACTATGTGATCTCAGTTTTATAATTCTCCAATATAGTTTGATAAGCCTCGTACATCTCCACCAATTGGTAGTTTGAAACAATTATTATTCATTAGAGACAATAAGCTTATAACAACATTAACAATTTAAATTTAGTTATCTGTTTCGTTCAGATTTAATAGGCTCTCGATTGGATTGGATTGATAGGATAAGCCAACGCGATCTGTCAAGGAGGGGTGTCTCCCGGGACAACTTTCTGTGAGAAACTGATCCTATTTAGGTGTTACATAAGTGGAAAAAACTAGAAATACCACGTGGCTAGCTCGTTAGTCAGCCGCGAATCCACGACCAAATACCAGCGTTCAGTGGTTTATTCACTCTGCAACTTTTTTTTTACTCTTGTCCTGTAGGCACTAAGAAGGCCTAAAGCATACAGCCCATAATCGGATGAATCTGGCCCACAATGGGGCGACCGGGTCGTTTCCTGCCACCCGATTGTGGACCGGACGACAACTCAAGAATTTTTAATGGTGGTCTATCTTGGATATGTCGGGTCCTATTCATCGTCCGGGCGCTCTCAATTTTGGCTTAGCGGAACTTACAAAAGATACGAAAAGAAGCCCTTTTAGTGCCCACAGGACGGAGAGAATGGAAAAAGAACCGGACTTCGCGTATACCCATCGTTCTGTTGAAGTAACGTTACTTAATATATTAATGTAATTAATTTGTTGTATCGATATACTTAGACATTGTAAAATATTAAACTTGTTAACCATTCATACAGAGAGTTGTGTATTGGCGTATGTTTTTCCCGTATGTGTATGTGAACGACGGTACATAGTATTTTATGCCCGTGAGACTTTTTTATAACTCTTTCCGCCCGTAGGCACTATGAAAGACTTTTTCCCTTACTTATCGTGCGTTCGTCTCTGTCTCGTTCATAAGAAAGATAAGAAAGATAGCGGGCACAGTTTAAATTACAAAGTCTCAGGACCTTCAAAATTAGTACAAAACGTTTTTTATCCGGTTAAAATACTGAAAAGAGAAAAGGCTGGGATTCTGAGGCTTCTCTGCGTGGACTCGCGCACTCAAGAGTTGAACAGAAAAACAAAATATTAAGATTATTATTAATTTTTTTTTGTATTATTCTCATGCAAACCAAATAAAAATAAGATTTTAACTAATAATATACAATTGTTTCGATATTATCAATAGAAAAAATCAAAATCAAATTTTAAGTTTACCTGGCAACACTTTCACGTTAATATTGATTACGTCAATTTCAAAATGGAGGAATACGCACGTGAACCGTGGTAAGAAAAATTTAAATTTTGAATGAAGTGATATTTTAATAAGCGAAATTTCTTAATAAATGCGTAAAGTTGATCACGAAACAAATTCGTACGATAAGTGATACTTTATTATATTATTTTAAGTTACTTTACGATAGCTATTTGAAAATTCGACTTTATAAATAATTCATTACTTTTGTCTTCAATTTCATATTGTATATTACAATTAATTTGATATTTTTATTAATTATTTGCTTATTATTTTATAATTTTTTTTAATCAGAGTGACTGCCTAAGACTTGTATTTCCATTGAATCGTAAGCTTGTACCTGTGTTACGTCATATTAAAAGATCAATGTGATTTGCTGACAAATTTTAAATTTACCGCTAATATCACATCGGTTTTTGTATTTTATCTGAAATATTGATAACTTTTCATCAGTATTTTAATAAAATACAGTTAAATATGCTAATAATAACAACGGATGATTATTAATTAATCTTAATAATCACCTTTGTTCTTTATCATCATCATCCCTCTACAATCCCTTGAAAGATATAGGTCTTTCCATAATTTTATAACAATATGTATGATTCAACAAAAAATAATTAGGCCTATACTGGAAACATATTACTATAATTTGTCCTAGTAGAATTTTAAGAATGTCCAACGTAACTTACATTTTTTGCTTCTTCGTAAGTAATAGTACATGTATATCACTAGAGATAGTATGGTGTGTTTTAAATAGGCACCGTAATTTTGATGCCTTGTTTGAAATGGGAAACACGATTATTTCAATGTGCACTGATGCTAATGTTCCTGTTTAATTGCATTAAGAGGAAGGGAAAATATCATTTTTCTCAAATTTAAACACTAACCGGATCTGAAATACAGATGCTTCCTACTTGAGAACGGGTTAGGTTCTCGAGATTTTGTCGTAAGTCAAAAACTAAGCTAGAAAGTATATTTGTACACAGAATAACCACTTATTGTTAGCATTTGATTGTCCAATGTAATTAATAGAAAACATTATGCTTGTTTATCTGCTCACTATTGCTTAGTAGCGGGTGTTTCAAACATGGTTTTTTCACCTAAAACATTCCCTATCGGAGAGAATGTTTCCTACCGAGGGAAACATTCCCTACCGAGGGAAGGGTAGAGGCTGTGCGGAGACTGACCGGCGGGTTCAGCGTAAGCTGAACCCGCCGGTCAGTCTCCGCACAGCCCCTACCCTTCCCTCGGTATATGAGATGTTCAGCACGCACCATATTATGTTAGTATTTTATTTTCAATATCCCCACGAGGCATATATTTTTTATTATTATTGTTCACTGTTGGTTATCTATCTTTACATTATTCTTCTGTATCGTATTATTTAATACTCATTGACGTAGAGATGGCGCATGCCATCCTATTTAAATGTTCTTCTTAAAACGTTCCAAACGAGTGGCCGTTACTGCTAAACGTTCTTATGTTCGATTTTTTCGATGTTCTAACCTGAAGAAGGTCGTTAAACACGATCGAAAACGTTAGTTAGATTCTTTTAAACAAGGCTGCTTATATAAGGTGGTACGAGTTGGGTATTGATAAGTCACGCAGTCAAAGATGAGCTACAATATGGCATCGCCGGCCAAAAAGTACCGAACGTTAGTACTGAAGATCTGCAGAAACGACGCAAAGCTTGAATTCCTGACAGAATGCAGAAGATACAACGTCTTCCCTATGTCAATCTGGAGAATACGTTTACCGCACGAATGTGCCTCTTTAATCCCTAAACTAAGAACAATATGCCTACGAAAAGCTATCCGCTCTACACGACGCCGAAGATTTTATCTAATCAATACGCTTATTGAACTAGAAAACGAACTGTACGAGCTTAATCCGCACGTCCTAACGGAAGCTAACGGCTGCGTTGTAAGCCTAGCTACGCAAGTGAAAAACAGACTAAAGATGAAGTATAGGAATAAAATGGAATGGATAAGAAAGCACCAAGATACTCACCCTAAAAAGCAGATAAACCACACTATTATATGCTGGGATGATATCACACTTCCTACGTACCTGAAAGAAGCTTGTAAATACGGCCCTAAATACGCACCGAAACCGATACTCACACTAGATAAAATCATGCCGGAAATCGAGCAAGCATTAGAAGGACTCAGCGAGATTAAGAAAGAAACGTTCAGATGGGAAACCGCACTCAAAATCAAGCATGCAAATAGTATAAAAGACAACGACCCCACATGGCAGTATATCAAGAAAAGTAAAGAGTGGCTGAAAGCTAACAACATCGTGCTAACAAGGGCAGACAAATCAAAAGACTTAGTGGTCATGAATAAGAGCACTTATGATGACCTTATGTTAAAGTATCTACATGACATGCAGTGTATTACAACCCACCCAAGCGCACTAGAGAAGCTGCAAGCAAGGATTAAAAGATTTGCATGCACACCGCTTGCTAAAGAACTGGGTATGACTAATATCGTCGTCCACTCTCCCTCGACACCAAGGCTATTTGGATTTGCTAAAACCCATAAAGAAGATAAGGCATTAAGGCCAGTGGTAGATAAAGGGAGCGCACCCACAATTTTACTAGAAAGATTGGTTAACGGCTTCGTTAATAAATATTTACCCCAGAGTCCGTACAGCATAAAACAACCCATAGACCTCCTACAAAGAATGGCTAGCATGAATCCGCAAGAAGTTAAATATATGACCGTATTGGACTTCAAGGCTTTATATCCCTCCATCAAGCTGGAACCATGTTTCTGCCACCTAAGAGACTTCCTCCTAAGCGTGATCAAGTCCCCAGAAAAGAAAAGAAAACATATACTAGAGATGACGCACTTAACCACATTCTCATCCATCTTTAGCTTTAAAGGCGTCACTTACACGCAACAGAAAGGTGTAGCCATGGGTAGCCCCCTGGCAGGTACATTATGCGAGATGGTCTTAAGAACGATGGAGAATGCACTCCTGCCTAAATATGCTTCGCAAATCCTAATTTACGCTAGGTACGTCGATGACGTAGTGGTTTTCTGGAAAGTAAAACCCAACATACTCCAATTCATAACGGACATAAACGAAAACAAATTCGGCCTCGAGATCGAACTCGAACAAGAAAATGATAAATTTATACATTTCCTAGATTTATCTATACAGCTGGATAGCCAAGGAGTTTTCCACACTAAAGTATACAGAAAGCCCACTTACAACCCGATATTCATCCCATGGAACTCGCACGACCCGCCAGCGTATAAACTCGCAGCATTCAGAGCGCTCGCCGCTCGAGCACACACACACTGCAGTAGCACCCAAGACGAAAATAAGGAGATGAATTACATCATGAAGCTAGCTAAGAAGCACGGATCAGTCACAAAGCCATCACTAGCCTCACCACGACACACACTAAGAAGAGAAACCTCCTAAACACAGAGGAGTTTACGTTGATGGACTATAGAGCGGCACTGAGCGGCATATATAGACGCATAGGAAATGCTACAAACAAAAGAATAATATACAAAAGGAGTCCCACTATATACCAACTATTAAGAGCTGATAAAGACCCCTCGGACACTAATTCCCTCCCGGGAGTTTACAAAATCCCGATTACGGACGCACAGAGGCAGAATAAATTATTTTACATTGGTGCCACCAGAAGATCACTCAAGGAAAAGCTAGCGGAACATCAGAGAAACATAAGAAACGAACAGCCTTGCACAGCGCTGGCGACTTATGTCCTAGCAGATCCCCAGGAAGTCCAAGCCGAATGGGCCCAAGCAAGACTAATACAAACAGTTCGTAACATAAAGCACCTACGGTATACAGAGGCATGGCATATCTACAAAGCTAGCCAGAAAGGGCAATCCATAAACTTCCGAGAGGCTAGTAAAATATCTACGGCCTGGCGCTCAGGCGACACGTAAACGCCAGAAAGGCGGATTTGCAGAAGCTTACGCTGAACCCGCCGGTCAGTCTCCGCACAGCCCCTACCCTTCCCTCGGTATATGAGATGTTCAGCACGCACCATATTATGTTAGTATTTTATTTTCAATATCCCCACGAGGCATATATTTTTTATTATTATTGTTCACTGTTTGTTATCTATCTTTACATTATTCTCCTGTATCGTATTATTTAATACTCATCGACGTAGAGATGGCGCATGCCATCCTATTTAAATGTTCTTCTTAAAACGTTCCAAACGAGCGGCCGTTACTGCTAAACGTTCTTATGTTCGATTTTTTCGATGTTCTAACCTGAAGAAGGTCGTTAAACACGAGCTAGTAGATCCAATGTAGAATATTTTAGTCTATTTCATAAATTTTTCAGAAATGCCACGGTCATACTATACCATATTATATTAAGTCATCTGGTACACAGTCAAATGCTTTCTAAGATTAAGGACGGCAAGGTGGATGACTGTTTTTGTCTCTCTCAATAAGCATTCTTACTGAAAACACTGTCTGTTGTTCTGTAACTCTTCTCTTTACAAAGCTTTTGTTTTTTTTTTGTGATGGATTTTTTTCAAAATTTCTATGCCTTGTGTATAAACATCAACTCACAAACTTGATTTATAGTTAAAGCCAAACAATTGCTGAATTATTAGGCTTTAATATGGCTATGTAATTAATTAAATACTGAATAATTTGTCTTGAGATAGGCAGTAATGCTGCCATTTCATACTGAGATTTAATAATTATAATAAATTAAATTTAATTTAGAATTTTCTGGAAGAAAAGAATTACAGCAAGACTCAGACCCACATGTGAATGTCGTGGTGTATGTAGCTCACTTAACACAATTTAACCTACACAATGTAACATAACTAGTCTTTATTTGAGCACAGCTTTACACACACATGGTCTTACCGATTTTTGACTTTGTTGTTATCTGGATGAGTGTATACTTTCTGCTAGGTAGTGCTTTTAGCAGCAGTTACAATCTTTTCTTATGATAATTTTTTTAAAAGTTTGACCATTTTACAGTTTATTATGAATATAATTAATTTTATGAATTAATTCCAGTCCTTGGCGAATTATCGATGACTGTGGAGGTGCCTTCACAATGGGGGCTATTGGAGGTGCTGTCTTTCAGAGTATAAAGGGATTTAGGAATGCACCATCGGTAAATACATTTTTTATAATTTAAGATTATAGATACTATTTATATCAATGATTACAAATCTTTTTACTTGTTTCTCTGAGTTTTATAAAAGCATTTTCACTTTTTATCTTTTTTAACTGAAGTAAATTTAATTCTTTGTTTTATATAATTTATTGGTAGTTAACTAAGGAAAACATGCATAATTATACTAAAATAATTACTTCAACAGAGTTTAAATAGTAAGAAAAATACAACTAGTACTGCTGGATAGGAGGTTTACATCTGTATTTAAAATGGTGGGTAGTGGGATCTGTAGCTATGCAGGGGTAGCGGTTGCATATGAACACCGAAAATGGCAATGTGGCAGGGTGTTTGGGCAGCAAAACTTTGGATTGCAGAGGTAGGACATTGAAATTTGTGTTGATTTGTATAGAATGACAGGATCTACAATATTATTTAGCATTAATAATTGATAAAATAGAATTTGTAAAGTTATAAGCTGATAACTGCAAGTTGAAGAAAATTTTCATAATGTCAAAGAAATTGCAAAGGAAATACAAATGGAAATGTAAGAGATGTATATCATTGGAAAGAAAAATTTAAAAGGAATTAGAAAAGCCCAAAATAACCAATGCTGAACAATGCAGGTTGTACAGAAAGCATAAGGAAACCAAGCCCGTCAACTTCGACTTGAATATTTCAAATGCGCCACAGCCTGAACCAATAGATATTGACTTGAAATGTGATTACCACTCAAGACTTTACTCCTTTGGAACTTATTCTTCCTCTAATAACACAGATGGATTTACACCTCAAACAATTGCGATTGTGTCCTGTATACAACCCTCCCAACTATTTTTACTTGCGCAATGTTTGATTAACTCATTGCTGCCAGTTGATGCCATGGGAGGAGGCAAAAAAACTCAGTCAGCTTAACGATATTATGTACGGGACATTTTAGACTGTGTGACTGACCTCATGCAATTTATGTATTTTTATTCATTGTACTGTATGTGTAGATAATAATCCTGCCAATTTTGATGGACTGATGACCTGTTATATGTCATCGCTCAAACTGCAAATTTTTGTCTTCAGATTGCCCACGGAATTTCAGAAGTCCACATTTTTTGAAAATATGCCAAAATATTGCCATAGAATTAAAGTCAGGTTTTCAAGAACACCATCGACAACCACCCACTTTCCTGCCAAAACTCCATCCCACTATAAGTTTCGGGAAGAGATGGGATGATATGTAATGACCTTGAATTTTCGGTCCATGCTGGACCAAAAATATCACAATTTTTTCTGTTCAAATTATTTTGAATTTACCACCTCCTTGCTTTGAGAAAATTGATTTTACAACCCAACACGAGTCTTTTTCTTATGTAAATAAAATTTACAAATTAATTTAAATTAAATTGCGAATTTTTTTATATGACGTAGAAATGACATAGCTAATTACATAATCAATTTTATGCAAAGTTTTTTGGTTTTTTTGTAAGTGAATAAAATGTGTTTTAATAAAAAAAATTATATAATTGTGTACAAAATGGGCTTACATAGACTTGGCCGAATATTGCATAATGGAAAGGGGAAAACACAGAGATGTTAATAAGTCAGGGAATAATGTCGTAATTGGTCATGGAGGGAATCACAGATGGAATTACCTGTACAGACCCTGAACGTAATAATATCAAACATTTTATTTTATAAAAGTATGAGGGCTGACTGATAAATAAGTTTACGCTTACTACAATATTCCAGAAAGTGCAAGGATAAAACGTGTGATCACCATTTTCTTGTAACTGTGAGTGTTTGACCTCAGTTGCATTGATGTGTAATAGTTAAGTTTAAATGTGAATTTATCTTTCTCGTGCCATACAAAGCAGAAATCAGTGAGTGAATTTTTAGAATTGGAAATTTACTTACAAAGAGAGATAGTCAATTAAATGAAGTATTGTGAAGGATTACAAGCATTTGAGAGACTTATTTGCAGTCTTTTTCTTGCACCATGATAATGTAAGACTGCGCTGCAATAAAGAACCATTGACGATGCTTAGGAATCTTAAGTTATAGCTTATTTTTCACATTCCTTACAGTATAGATCTGGCATCATCACACTTTGTTTATTCCCAAAATCAAAGGAGGTATTTTAAATAGACACCCACAACCGCTGTAAATAATCAGGCTATAATTTTGAAATAATAATTATAAATTACAAATGAATTTGACACTAGAGTGAGGCATTAGGCGCCATCTCGTATGTTCTTTTCTAATTTATTTATTTATTTATTTTCTCTGATTGATCTCAAATGATTTTTCTTTATTAATGATCTGCTTATTAGTCTCATATAGTGTGATACTAAAATTTCATACTTTAATAGATAAATTAGTTATATCCATGTTATATCATAAGACAGAAAGATGAGAAGCCTTTTTGTCTTTAGATTTCTTGCTTATTTTTATTTTTGAAAAAAGATGGAAAAGGTTTGAAATTAATACTGAAAATACAATACATTTATTTTATTAAATAAAGGTTTTTAGCAATGTTTTAAGCAAGTAAATTTGTGAACTTCAACATGGATTCGTATTGCTTGTTTTTCAGTCACTACAGGTATATCTCGAGTTACGTCGTTCTCGATTATACGTCGTTTGTCAAAAAAGTATACGGAAAAATAAAAATCAAGTTTAAGTCATTTTATTTGACTTTGCATCCGTCTGCCACAAATATCGAAGTCATAATATCACTAGAAAAGCATTAAAAGCACATAAAATCATATTAAAATGTGTACAATTACAGTACATGTTAATATAATCATCATAAATCCTAGAGAACGAAACATGAAAACATCTGTGTGTTGTCATCTTATTTAGCGGTCTTTAAGTGCTCATTATTGGCGTTTTCCACCGTAGTTTCAACTTACTTCGTAACTACACAAGAAAATTCAACTTACGTTGCCTTTCCTGGAACCAATTACTGACGTAAGGCGAGCTATACCTGTATTAATTTCATAAGTTTTTGTTGTTACCTTTCCCCCCCAGAATGTTCTTGTAAATTGGTTTTATTTTCCTGGCTGTTATGTATATAAAACAGGAAAATATTGTAATCATGTCAAATTTGACCTATTGAGTTTTTTGCATCATCACCTCCCAAAGTCAAAAATGTAAAAAATTCCATGTGCATGACTGTGTGTTGGCACATATTTCATTTGATATCTCAGGATGGAGTAAAGATTAAGAAACAAAATTTAGATTGGTTACTTATACAAAACAGTATGTCCTACATGGCAACAACTGTGGGCAGAAGGAATCTTTGCAACTCACAAATGATCTCTGTCTGGAGTGGACATGTACGGTTTACAAAATGTCTGCAAGATGACTTTGTTAAACGCTTGCCATGGAAAACAGTTTTCTATATTGTATTACCGAAACTTCTTACATGCAAAAGACATGCCATATTTATAAGAAATATCAGCAGTTTCTCACAATACAAATAGTAAAATTTGTATCATGAAATAAAAGATGATCCAGCTTTTCTTCTTTGGAAGCAGCAATCAAACTTGCTTGGTAGCTGCTTCCTGCATGCACGTGTAGAAGCATCATCTGTTGGTCGCTGCACGCTACCACGTATGATGTACCTTAAGAGGCATTGCTATTAAATTTTGGTGGTTAAAAATCAGAGGGTGATCATCTCTAGTGGGGTCAAACTTATGAAAACTTTACTCATTTTTGACATTTACAATTTAAAAAAAAAAACCCAACTCAGCCCTCAGAACTAAGCTTTTTACCTTTTTACAATAAATAATAATATATAATTTATTTTAAAATAAAATCTAATAACATATAGTGACACACGTAATTTTATTTTGAATAATTATTAACCAAAATTAAAAATAAGAAAAAACTAAATAAAAATATGCACATGTGCACACAGTAGATTTAGATTTTGTTCTAAGAAATTTTTATACAAAGTGGGTGAAGTTTGGAACAATTTTTGGCAAATGGTGGTCTGACAAATGAGCATGTTGCAAATTTCCTGATTAAGTCAGGAAAGTTATTTAGCTCATTGCTGGATTTTTATTGAATAAATGGCAACACTAATAGAACTAAAAGTACTAGTAACTCTAATAGGATTTGATACATTTCGGCTACTTCTATGGTAGACAATGGGCCTATCTATCAATAAGGTCACCTGAAAAGATACTGCTGATTGTAATTTTAAATTTTTAAAATGATTGAATGTACATACTTATATTCTTATTTATTTTAACAACGTGGTAGAAGAAGTATGCTTTATTTTGTTTAAAAAAAATTAAAATAAATATTAAAAATGGAGATAGAATATGAACTAAAATTTAATTAATATTGTAAATGTCTGTATTTTTAATTATAATTGAATATTTTGAAAAGGTTAGTTTGTGTGTGATCAAAAGTTATTTGTAAAGATTGTTTTTATAGAAAATGATAAATGAACAGTTGCATGCCAAATTTAATTTTTTTTTTCTTTTTTATGTTATTTAACATAATTATTTTTAAATATATATATATATGTATTATATGTGTATGTATTTATTATATAGGGTGTAAATAGGCGTTTACTTGGAAGTTTAGCAGCAGTGAAGAGCAGGGCTCCTGTAATAGGAGGTAATTATAGTTTGTTTATTTGTCATTTTTTGTTAGAAATTATTAGAAAATGCTCCAAATTAAGTATAGTTATTTTAAAATCTTAAATTGGCGCTTTCCAAATCACTGAATGCTGTAACAATTTGATGGATTTGTGATATTTTGACTGATTACAAGAATGCTTGAAAAATTATGGAAAAAATATTTATGATAATATTTTGCAATAACTTTTCTTTCATATTAACATTAAATAATATTTGTTCAGTAATACAGTGAAACCTCCACTAACAGACACTCCCGAATAGCAGACACCTCTATTTAATGAGGATTTTTACAACCCCCTGACCCTTCATCTATAATATTTACCTGTAAATAGCAGACACTTTATATAACATCCCATCATCCTTAATCTACCTTACGAAAACACAAAGTCCTGCCTTCAATATTCTGAAAGAATTAATTACTTACAAAATATTTTAAAGCTAAAACAGAGAATCAGTTCAAATACTCTTTCAGAGGATGAATGTTGACCATAGAGACTGGCGTAACATAGGAATAGGGGGAGGGCAAGTTGAAAAAATCGAACAATGTTCATTGTATGTTAGAGAAGACTAATCTGGTTAAGTTGTCAATTACCATTTATCATCATACATATTAATTTTATTATACTTCTGTCTTATTGTTGGAATTAAGCTTACAGTACTAAAAAATCATAAACTTTTCCAAAGTTATTCATTCATTCAACAAGAACTGTAGTATAGTAGTAATGAAAAAGAAACAGTTGTAAGGTTAAGACAAAAGCGTTTATTTGGTGAAAGTTCAAAGATCATGTTACGAAGGCAATTTGCCAATCACTTTAAAGTGTAGAAATATATTTGGTTTTCTCATATTTATGATCTTAACAGCTTTGTGGTGACTACAGTAATTTTTAATAAATCATTAGTAAATTCGAAGAATAGCAGTGAATTTATTTTGTTACATTTTTATTTGTACAGTTGAATAGATATGAAATTTTCTATGATGAAGTAATGTAAACATAGTTTGAAATACTTTTACGTATCTTATATTAAATAAGAATTTTATTACGGACAAATTCAAAAAGAAATTTATATCTTTATAAAATAAAGAAGTTAATTGTAATTAAAAAGATTTTAATAAATTTGTTTAATTTTTTAAAAGGGTTACCTTTTAAAAATAATGATCTTTACAGATGATTTATTGATTAAAGATATTAGTATAATAATATAAATGATAATGGTAATACATATCGAATTTAAAAAAATTAGGCATTGCGAATCATTGCAATAATTGAAGACAAATAAAACGTTGAATCATTATTTTTATGCTTTCTATTTCTGTTCTCTTAGCTAAAGTTTTATATTAAAAACATAATAAAAGAGTAAAATTATAATGTATAAGAAAAAATCTTCTTTTAGGCAACTTTGCAGTTTGGGGAGGATTATTTTCCACAATTGACTGTTCATTAGTTCATATCAGGAAAAAGGAAGATCCATGGAATTCCATTACCAGTGGCGCCTTAACAGGAGCTATATTGGCAGTACGAAGTATGTAATTTGTTTGATTCTTAATTTATTTTTACATATTTTTTAATATAAGCACGTAAATTAAAACTTTACAGTTTAAAACCATATTTTCTAGAAAAAGCAATTTAGTTAGTTAAAGTAATCTTTGGAACTTGAATCAATTTTTTAAAGATTTTATAATAAAATTAAGCATCATTTTTAAAACATTCTTGGTTTTGTGAATTAATAAACAGAAGTCTTTTTGTAAGAGTTTTGATCAACGAGAAGAGTATAATAAAATTTCACATTGAGATTTCTGCAATGTATGCAGCCAAAATTGTAATGAAGAATGAGATGCGCTAACTGTACAGAATTTTTGTCATTTGTTTAATTTTGATAGCATCTTTCTGCATTAGGGTTAGTTGTACAAGTTATAATATCAAGATTAAATGCACCTTAATCTACAGAATTACCCTCAGTTAGGGTTTCTCAAATGTGATCCCGGGATCCCAGTTGTTAAAAATTTTTAATGCGGGAAATTCCGCAAATTTCTTAAAAGTTTACTTTTTTCTTATTTTGTGTTAAGGTCGAGGAAATTTTGCAAATAGAAAGTATAATTAACTCATAAACTGTCAAAATACATTTGTATTTATTAATTTTAAACCTACTTATTAGTTTTTTTTAAATTTTTTTCTCTTTATGGCATGTTACAGATTGTCAATAATCAATACGTAGCTTATTTGTGGCAGAACTCTGAAAATTCTTTACTTGTCAGAACCTGTAATATCTGGAATAATTGTGCTTACGCTGTCTTAATTTTTAACCATGTCCAGTAGCTTCAATAATTGCGTAATGCCAGGTTGTGCAAATTGGGCAAGAATACAAACAAATATGAAGTCTGCAAGTATGAAGTTCATAAACCTGATTATTAAAGACAAACGAACTGCTGAATTATTGGGCTATAAGCGTGATGTTCCTATTAAAGCAGCCAAGGTAGACAAATCAAGAATACTAGAGAGGAAAAGAAATACTGCAACATGTCTCAAAAACAAACTAGAAATCTTCGACGCTACGGGTGGAAAAACACGTAACGTCTGCCTTCTGTTAGATGCATTAAACATGATTCCACTCACATCAATTGAATCGGAAAGAGCATTCTCAGTAGCAAGACTTTTCATTACTAAAATAAGAATCAGATCAAGTGATTGGAGTATTGAACATCTTTGCTTTTTAAAATCTTATTATAAAAATTTACAACAATGTTTTGTATTATGTTTTATTTAATATAAAATGAAAATTACCTTTTAAATTAGAAGTTTGATCTAAGTTCATTTCTTTTAAATTTGGAACTCAATTTAAAGTATTTTTGTTGTTGTTGTTGTATGTAGTTTCCAGCAAACTTTAATAAATTTTTTCTATTTGTGAAAATTTCCACATAATTCAAAGGTAATTTTTAATATATATCTTACACAGCATTATTAATATGATTTTGGAGGTTGCAGAATGTATTAAATTACTTTAAAAAATGAAAAATAATTATATCATTTGATTTCAAGATATTTTGTATATCTTAAAAATAATTAATTCTATCCTGGGAAACAGTTCACTTTTATCCCGGAATTTCGGGACAAGCAAAAGACCGGGAAATGAGAAACCCTACCCTCGGTGCATTGCACAAATGTAAATCTTTGGGGTACTCTGCCAAGTAAGTTAACCTACTGATTTCAGGTGGTTACAAGTTTATTCTATAGATTAGCAAAAAAACAAGATGTGTGACCAGCTCCAATTCTGATGTGAATAACCTCTATTTAGAATACTTAAAGGAAGTTTATCCTAATATTTTCAAGGAAGGTCAGATTTTATAATGTTGTATAGCAATTGTAAGTTTTCAGAATTGATTTCAATTTAAAAAGCTAGAGAGTTAAATGAATCTTGGTTTATAATGAGAAATGATAATCATTATGTTATATAAAGTATGTATATTAAAATGCTGTAGATGATATCCACAAAATCTCCCAATATATATTTTTGTATATAATGTACTCCATCCCACACTTATACTTAAATTTACTTGTTTTTTACTCTTTCATTTTGTTTACCATTGTTCTCAGTAATGCAATTGCACAGTAAGAATTTTTTAACTATCTGACAAGTCAAAGAAATTCTTGCAATAGTATAGCTTATTCTTTAGATTAGTGACAAGATCAAATTTATTCCATGGGTAGTTATTCTAAAGCTTATTTGGTAACTTATGTAACAGCCCTTAATGGTAATGCTGGATGCAGAAATAAATAATGAGATAATTAAAGGTCAGATATACGTGTGTTTAAAATCCCAATACACACACAAAAAATATGCAACATATATCAGATATATGCACTCCTATATGCATGTTAAAATGCTTGAAACGTGTATTATTAAAAGTGCTGTAATATACACTAAAATTTGTAAGTTTAAATTCCTAGGTACTTCTGTCTGTGAGCAAGTCTTACTAATGTCTCTTAAATCACTTTCAGGTGGGAAGAATAGACATGCAACAGTGACACAAGAGATTTGAAAATTATGACGTAACAGAACATGTATTAGAACAATGAATCCATTTAGTTGAGATAGTGCACATTTTTGTGTTAACTTTACATCATTACATCAGTTTTACAATGAAAAATTCCGAAGAAGAACATTAAATTTATATAAAAACATGTACGGGTACTTCTCATTTTACGACCGAGTTCCGTTCCGACAACTACGTCATTAAGCGAAATGGTCGATAAGCAAGGAGCTTGCGCCGGGAATATAGAATCTTTGTAAAATTATACAAATTATGCAACAAACTTCAAATTTATTCATAAAAAGACTATTATAGTACACTTAGTGCACGTCACCAGTCGCCACTGACCGACACTCAAGCCGAGAAAGGGGATTCCCCGAATTGCAGGTCGAAACTCGATTGGTCGTTAAGCAGATAGGTCATAAAGTGAGGAGTACCTGTACTATTGATACCAATCAAATAGACCTAATGTTTCATGTAGGAGATCAGCAATCAAGTCATTTACAAATAAAGTTACACGTTCAATTAAATTTTACAGTATATTTTCTTTGCTATTTAATCAATTATTATTGAATTCATTTCTGTATACAAGTTTACAAGTTTACAAGATATTTGAGAATGACTGATATGAGGGATATTAGGTTAACCCATAGTTGCATCACTGGTCTAAAGTAATCATTCATTTTTGTTTATACCCCTGTATATAAATGATGAGAAATAAATAAACACTGTTATCAGGTTAAATGTATAGTCAGGTGTCAGATTATAAAAAAGTCTCGTTTCATCAGCATCATAGATACCTTCATCATTAAAATCTTTTCTCACTTCTGTCCAAACACTGTCAATCCATTCATTTGTGGTTACTGGATCAGATGGAGATTCTCCACTATTTTTGAATAAACGATGATATGTTTTTTTGAATTGATCAATCCAACCGTTGTTGCATACAAAATTGTTACATCCAAATTGTCTAGCAGATTTTTCTGCTTCGGCCTTCAAGATCGATGTCTATTGAAAATCCAGCACTTCTTTTCGTACTAAACCATTGAAACAGTGCTTCGTCGATGTTTGCTCACTCAAACTTTTCGAATTGTTTGTTTCGGTTATATTTTTCTCCAGTGCCGAAAGTTAGACAACTTTATTTTTCCACGACGTCGATACGTCGAAAAAGACAAAGAGTACTTTCTATACACTTCAACATTTTTAGCACCACTTTCTAACTCTCGAATAATTTCCACTTTTTCGTACACTGAGAAACATTTTCTTTTATTCACAGACGTCTTTCTCGTACAAGGATTCATTTCTAACTAGAGTATATGGTAATTTTACAATTGTAGTGATGATTAGATAAATTTGCAAAATAGGGCCAGAAGCTAGCCAAGAATGAGGAAGGCAATCTCCAAAAAAGGAAGTTAAGTGATAAATAGGTCTCTAATCCGTGCAGGTTGTAAAACTAAGTAATCCTTTCAGTTTTATCTCTTCCAAGAATTCAGTATCTCATTTCCTACTACTCGAAACAATTAGGAACGTTCAAGTGTTTGCATAGCTACCGAAAATTCTCTGTATATCCACCAAGTACACAATAAGAAAATGTACAGAAATAAGCATAAATTAAAATTGTTATGGTGTTTTGCTCATTATAACAAAGTTTGACTGTATATTAAATGTATTTACTATTAACTTTTAAATTATAAACATAAAAAACTTAATGTAATTTCATTATTTATAGATGGTGCGGGTGCAATGGTAGGATCTGCAATTATAGGTAAGAAAACTTTTTGCAGTACCTTGACTTTGACAATATCTTATTTTTGTAAATTTGCATCTACTTGAGTTCTTTTTGATTAAGCTGTTTTTGTTTATACACAGTATAATGAACTTTTAAAAAAAATCCTCTTATTACTTAACCCTTTCTGCTCTAAGGAAATGTATCATTCAATACTAAATTAGTTTTTTTTTTTTTTTGTAATTATTTAAAATAACTTAGAAATGAATTTTTAAATAGACTCTTCATTGAAATAAAGAGATTTATATTCAAGCAGCTAAATTCTGAATTTATCTGGGTTATAGAAAAAAATGTTACTATGACAATTGCATTAGACAATTTGATTATAATTTCTTTTGAAGTTCAGTTATTTGTTCCAATGAGAAAAATTTATTTTTAATATATTTACAGATGAATCAATATGGTTAAATATCTGTTTTATTAGTAAACTCTATATAAATTCATAAAATATTAAATTTATTAATTTATTTTAATGAATAATTATTCCAGGTGGTGTTCTTTTAGCACTAATTGAAGGTGTTGGAATTTTATTTACTCGTTATTCTGCAGAGCATTTTAAACCTTGTAAGTTTTAATTTATTAACAATTATTTATTTAGTAGTTAATTCTTAAATAAATAGTCCTTTGATCTAATTTTTGATTTAAAACTTTTTTTTCTTAATTCCGGGATTCCTTGGTGTCTGCATATGTGATTCATGATTACCACACATTCCTATCTGCTGCCTTCTCTCATTTGAGATTGCACACTTTCATATCCCACTTACTTCCTCTACTTTTGTGTTCTTAGTCACCTTACTGACATACTCTTTGTCTTGTCTCTCCATGCACCTATTTAACTTTAACCCTCTCCCTGATATCCTTCCATGTTTTTCCAGTCATCAGCTCCACCATACATAACGACAGGACACCCTACAAAACAGTGATGCAACCATTCAAGTGATTTAGCATTTTCTTATCACATAGAGACAACTGGGTGCTGCTTTAGGGTCCATTTACACACAACAGTGATGTGCCAGCACTGTTGTGTGTAAATGGTAACAGTGACGTGACCGTGTTGTCAGTGAGTGGTCGTGGACTTTTTGAAGGATGAATTGGCTATGATAACTATATGTTTGGATGAAGAAGAAAAAGAAATACAATCAAGAAAGTGCTGCAAGTGGGTATATCAAGCATGGACAAAAATATCAACAGAATGGGAGTTTCATACTCTATAAAAAATTAAGATGACGAATCTATATTTTTTGAACATTTTCGAATGTCCCAACATGCATTTCATATTTTATTAAACAAAACAGAGAAAATATTCATTTTGTACCAAATGTCCATGTATTTCGAATGAGATGAAATCAAATAGAACAGGGTGTTGATGTGTGATTTCAATTAAATGTTCGTCATCCATTGGAAAACAAAATTTACCGTCAGTGAAAATATCATTCCCGTCAAATGTACTTTCACGGTACGGTTATGCCACTGCACAGCACTGTGACAGACGAGTCTGGACAGGGTGGTTTAAAACTAGGTTTATGATTTCCCATGGGCAAAAATTCACTGCACTGTGCCAGCACGTTACTGTTGTGTGTGAATAGACCTTTATCCTCTTCCACTGCATTGTAGATGTGCGATATTCAGGGTTCCTACGCACCTGGAAAGTGGAGATTTTCATTAGTGTTCGGAAAAGTCAGGAAATTTGTTTGCCGACAGTATGGCTGACCAAGTGTAGCTGTTTGCGGGCAGCAAGAAGTATTGTGGTACAATGCAACTTATGAAAAGGGGGCCCTGCAGAATATTTTCAGGATCCAAAATTTCACCTAAACATACTACATAATACAGCAGTTTAATTGTTGTATTATATTAAGTTTGAGAGAAAAATTAATTTCGAAACATTTTTATTGTTAGATAGATTAACTCTCTCTCTCACAATTTACATTTTCAATTTGAGGGGTGGTGTTAATGAACTGATGAAAGAAAGTGATGATAGAATCAACATCATTTTAATAATTTTGATCCCATAACAAAATTTCTGAAACTTTTTTTTCCAGTTTATTAATAAATCTTCCAAACTATAAAATATTAAGGGACAAATTTAATAAATTTATACTTTTGTAAATGGAATGTACAGAATTTTTTAATAATAGTTAATGGCTTTTTTCAAAACCATGAAGTTTTACAGTTATGGGTTAATAATATAGACATAGAATTATGGCATAAGAAAAAATAAACCAGTTAAAAAGTTGGAGGAGCAATAGTGTGCGCGCTTAGTAAGTCAAATGATGTTTTCTTTTGTTAATAATGTGCCATATCATAAGAGTTGTGGAATTTAAAACAAAAATTTGAGTAGGAACTCAGGATATTTGAAATTTTTGCTCCTTAGAATATTAGGAATGATAAGTAAGTGGCCATTATCTTAATTATGTAGCAATAATCTTAATATTAAATAATTGTGAAATTTACATTTAATTGAACTGATCATTTTATATTATGTCATAAATTTATATTGCATTACTATGACGAGAAAAATGCAACAAATGAGTCATATTTTAGGTTTAATTTTCTTACTGAAAAGTAGACATGTTAATAAAAATATATATTATCATTTATTTTCAGTTGATCCCCAGATGTCAGATCCCTCACAATTATCTTCACCCATAGGAAATGCACCTAATTATCAATGATGTACAGTATTGTATGTTTGTAATATGTAATTAACTTTTATCTTAATTTGATATTAGTGTACAATTGTTAAGGGAGACCAATTTATTTCATAAATAAACAGTATAGAAATGTATTTATTTGTTAACAAATTATCATATACATATAGTTCATATTAAAAAACAAATAAGGCTTAGTGGTTTTGAGATCTTTTCCTTGCGCTTTAGTCTTCTCTCTGTTAAAAATAGAACTTATAGTTACGTTAATCATCTCAAAATAAATGAAAATTATATTTCATAGGTCATCTTAAGAGACTTTTACATCCCAATCAAAATGATATTTAGTATATGAATTTAAATTTTAGAAGAAAATGATGTTACCAGTAATCATTTTAAGTTTATCCTTAATCTGATTCATAAGTAGTTTTAAAAATTATGAACATTAAAGTCAGCACATGTTTTCAAGGAAACATTAAATTTTGTTAATTCAGAATAAAAAGAAACAAAGCCAGTTTTTGTATTATAAATAATTATTTCTTCATTGGAAAATTTACTGTTTATTGAAGTTCAAAGGAAATATTTCAGGAAGACTACTAACTTATAGTCTATTTATCCTAAGTCGGCACCTACTGTAAACAAACTAAGAAACATCCCCCTTTGACGGACATAGTTTCTATTTGTTTATTGGTTTAAACCTGTGTTGCATCTTGTTCATTCACAGAAAATAGTTCCTCATTATTTATAAAATCATCAATTAAATACCAGTCACTTAACTTATAATAATTGCTATTTCATATTTTAGTTGTTAAATTGGTGTTTTTAATGAATATTTGCACATTATAATGTTTTGGTGTTAAAACAACATTCATTCATTAAAATAACTGTATCAGAAGTTTGAAACAACAATAAATGATTATAATTATATAATGTGTAAACTTGCCTTATCAATCATTTTTAAAAATTTTTTAATTACGTAGATCAAATGAAAACATTACAGTAATGTCTGAACTTGAGGTTTGCTGGAAAATTTGTTTTATTTTTATATCTATTTAATAAAATAAAGATTCTGAAGTATCTTCACAGCTATGTTCAGCTACACAGATATATATTATTAAGACTATATAGATTATTATTAATCAGCACAGAGCCCAAACAGTTAGGAGTTGAAATTTGGTACACAGTTAGGGTATGTCATAAGAACACACACTAAGAAGGGATTTTTTGAAATTCCTCCCCACGGATGAGAGGGAAAGGATTAAGGCTTAACACTTCCATTGTTGATGGACGTGTTAAGAGAAAGCGACGTGCAAGACACATACAGTTTTTTTCATTTTTGCGGGAAATGGGTCTAAAAATATGTTCGATCTAAAAATTCTCTAATTAGTCTGGAAACAGGGGGACCCAATTCTTGCATTCTGTGAAAACACGTAAGGTTGACTATAACGTAATAATCAATCTTTGCTATCATTACTTTTGCTCGAGCAACACTGGGCCTACCTGCTAGTTATAAATATATTTTGTGTAAAACTATTTAAACGATGGAAATAATCTATAAACGGCTGTGTAAAAACAGTAGTTATTATAGCCTATTTTAACAAGATAATAATTAGAAATTTTTAAATTGTTGACACCACTCTGACCTACTTTAACACGTGCAGAGAAAGGGACTTAACTGGTCAACAGATGTCTAGCCACTTTTGATTGTGATTGACCAATGAAAATCTCTGGCAGATTGATACCAACAAAATGTCTGTTTACAGTAGGTGCCAACTTTCGATAAATATACTATAGATACGTAGGTAGATCAAAAAAAAAAAAGTTACGAGCAGCAGCATTTGAAAAGTAATTAATGTGGAGGGAATATTTTTTCCCAGAGTGGAGACAGATGGTACTAGTTGTCTTACAGCGGTTGTGCGGGTAGGTAGTGTACATTCACTGACGCGTCAGAGTGATTGAAATGTCAAGACGTTTAGAAAAGTGGTCTGGTTTGGAGGTGCAAGCTGCGATTCATTTCTTACGGGCATCTGACGCAAACGCCCTGGCACGTTGAATGATGGTGTCATCCTCCTGCACGACAATGCCAGGCCCCATACTGCTTGCAAAACTCAACAATTGCTGCAAAAGTTCAAGTGGGAAGTCTGGAGCCATCCCCCATACAGCCCAGATTTGGCACCCAGTGACTATTTCCTTTTTCCAAAAATGAAGAAACACTTATCTGGAACAAAATTCTCTTCAGTGATGTGAAAACAGTGCCAAGAACTGGCTCATTGGGCAGGGATGCGATTTCTACTGGGTTATACAAGTTGGTCCTACGTTCAGTTAAATGCCTAAATAGATTTGGTGATTATGTGGAAAAGTGATTGGCAAGTATGCCTCTTAATTCCCTTTTGTATTTTCTATCTATTATTAATAAATAATTTTTTATTACCCTCGTAACCTTTTTTTTTGGATCCACCCCTCGTACTTTGCAAAATAATAACTGTTACTATGTACTACATGTCAGTAATGCAAAATACAAGAATATTCTCCGTCAAATCAATTTCTATTTCAGAGAGTAGAATAAGTCGACGAAATATATTTCAACTTAAGGTATATTAACAGTTAGTTAATTCGTAATTTAATTTTTGTATTATTGTTTTAATAGATTGTGATCTAAATTGATCTGTGGTTTATCATCACAAAAATTAGAAAATGAAAGTTAATTTTACTTAAGTCATAAGGATAAAACAAAAAATGATTAGCTGTATCATATGATTAAAAATTACTAGATTCGTATTGGACTACTACCTCCAAGTCCAAATTGCTTAACCATTTGATGAATGGGTTTACTAGTGCTCCCTCTCCTCCCAGAGTGAGTTACTTTTTTTAAAAACTAACATCTCATCTCCTAATTCACACTTTTTAATAAATTAACCAATATTTTCTTCTGATTTAATTGTGTTAAGAAACTTCACACCACATTTGTCCTTTGCTAGAAATTCTATGCTAAATCTCATAAAAACGTTAAAAAATTTTTAGATCCTTTAATAGACGACCGTAGCTGTCTTTTACAGACAAGTGTCACGTATACACGCTTACTGGAAGTACTCATCAAAGGGTTAAGTTGGCATCTTGTATTAAAATAATAAAAAAAAACCAATACAGCCAATGTTATTTCTAATAAATTTTTCTTTAAAATACTTACTTTTATGTTTTAATTTAACCCATATGCCTCCAAAAAAACTCCCACGGGTGTTTTCTTTAAACCGATCGATTCGAGCTGATTTGCTATTTTATTCTTTATATTGCGTAATCTCAAAGACGAATGAAGAAACACTACTAGAAAAAGTAATCTTATTTTGAGTAATTTTACTAATGCATTTTGCAAATTCCAATGACTTTAAATTGCAATACTTACAAATTATTGGAAATTGAACACCAATGAGAAAATCAAGAATTTCTTTCATTACATCTTTCAACGTGTACCAACCTAAACAAATAATCAAATACAAGTGAATAAATTTTATATAAAAACAAAATGTTATTTCTTATCCAGGCTTATTCGGATGCAACGACAAAATTTTACACAATAGTTTGAAAAATAAAATTTCAACTAAAGCAGATCTAATAAGAGGAAAGTATTTATTTATTTATTTGTTTGTATGTGTACACACACACTATTTTTCTAAACATAAGCGAGGTTGAGGCCGAAATTTTAAATGCGAAAATGTGTACGTCGGACGTTCGGCGCCGCTTTCCCGTAAGCCTAGAAATTTGACAATGGCGTTTGGAAAGTCGGTGGAATCGTGTTCGAGATTCCAAATGCCATTGTCAAACTTCTAGGCTTACGGGAAAGCGGTTCCGAATGTCCGACGTACACGTTTTTGCATTGAAAACTTTGGCCTCAACCTAGCTATAGTTTGCATGCTTCACTACAAATGTTTAAGTTAACATTATTATATAGTAACTACCTAAAATGCGTTAATAATATAGCAGCTAGGTAAAAGAAAAGGTTTTGTTTTGGGAGTCAAGAACAGATTAATCCATTTTATATTGTTTCTTCTGGGAAAAATACATTTCAGTTTTTGAACAACTTTTTCAAACTTAATTCATTCCTAAGAGAGGTTTGACTATACATTGAATTCAGTTTTGTAGCATTATTTCACACGTTAATTAACTTTTTAATAAGCAAAAAGCTTATCTTATTTCAGTATTAAATATCAATTACCAAAATCAGTTAGTATTTATTATTTTAGTAGAACAAATTATGTTTAAACTATTAAACAATAATAATTATATAGTTATTTACAATTGAAATCAAAATTAATATAAATTTCCACTTATTCTTCAGCCCAATACAGATAATGTTAATTATTATAAGTACGTTACAATAATAATTTAGGTATTTTAAATGTAAAGTAATGAACACTTTAAATTTTAATTTAACCAAATAAGATGGTGAAAGACAAGGATATTTTAGAGAATCCATTACTAATATAAGGAATAGAAGTGACATGATGAAGCTATGTTTAATTATTAAGTTTAAATTTAATGAAATCTTTTTTTTTTCTTCATAACGCGTTCAGCCCTTAGCCCGAGATATCTCGGGCAAGTTGTATAGCGTTACAAAAAATGGGGTCCTTTAGGACCCCTAAAAAAATTTTTTTTTTTTTTGATTTTTCGGATGTTTTCTAAGTCTCCAAATTTTTTGAAAAATTTTTACCCGCGCGAAAAAATTTTATTGCGAGTTTAATTAACCTTTAATGACACGCAATTAACGCTTAATGGTTTTTTTATGGGATTTTTTTATAAAACTTTATTCATCTTTCTAAAGTTCTAGTGCGTCGATTTTACTTCGGTAAAGTTATTTAAAGCTATTTTCTGATGTCAAAAACAGCATCCAATAGTTTTTTAATTTTTTTAATTAATAGATTTTATTATATATACGTTTAATTAAGTCGGGGGGGTCGGAAATTTCAATTAAAATCGTAATTTTAAAAAAATATTTAGAAATATACCGCCATCTAGTATTCACCCTACTTTTTACCCTTCTCCTCCCGAGAGTTTCATGAGAATGTCCCGCGAAAGACGACACCAGCTGTTCTCAAGGTCATCCAGCTGTGTAAACAATGACACATCGGTGTCAAGTTTCGCGCTAAGGCGAGACAAAGGAAATTGTACTTTGAAGCTTTTTCTTCAAAATTAACACATTTCTATAATTTTTTTTTTCGTTTTTATGTTTAACTACATTAAAATTAAAAAGTATTTAATTCACCAGAGTCTGAACGAGTTAAAGATCGTTTCATAATGACCACGTGACATTCTATTAGCCAATCAAAAGTAACAATCTAATGAGCCAATTATTTAGAAAGTGTTATTGCCCATCTAACGTACATACAATTTATCTTTGTTATCGATGCGGAATTAAGAAATGGCTTTATCGAGGCCTGCAGAAACAGGATCATACCGTCAATCATCAAAACAATATCAAGATGTCTATTACTAAAGGAAGACATCAAGGAAATATTTTAAAAGACAATAGAGTGTTTACTCAGAATGTAGTGTATAAAGAAATTTTATGAAGATTATACTACTACTTTAATATAAAGGCTACCATCTGTTTGTTTGTGTGTAAATAAATTCTCTATAACTCCTACTAGTTTTGTCCACTCCAGATGAAATTTTGATTGTTTTGTTGGTCTTTATGTTACAACAGTCAATATTTCTACAAATTAAGTAGTTTTCAAGAAATTCAAGATGTTAGTTTAATCTCTACTTTCTCATAAAAAGTATTCGGTCATGCTCGATGGGAAAATTTCTAGTAAGTAAATAATAGATATCCGTATTTTCGGACTTTGTCTTTTATTTCACAGTAGCCGCTCGATACAAATGCCACGTTTGCACTAATTGTCCCACCACGTACTTTCTTCAAAACCTTAGCTTGGTCAGTTATGGAATCAACAAGTTCTGCTATCTTGGCTTGTGGAATGTTGGTCCTTTCGGCATCCGAACAATCTAAAAGTTCTCCATGGGAAATAGGTTTTTGTGAACATTCTACAAAGTTGTCTATCATAATACAAAGAAATGCAAAGGAACCATAGGTCCAGGAATGACTGGCAAGATATTTTACCAGATAAGCCTTACAAGTATACATAAGAACAAATTTCGTGTGTAAGAGATTTACATTGTCAGCTGTTATGTATACGTAATAAGAGAAAGTATTGGAATCGTGTCAAATTTGACTTTTTTTTTTGCAAATTTTCACATTTTGAGACGTCCTAAACACAAAAAAGTAAAAAACTTCACGGGTGCGTGTGTATGTAGGTGTCTGTTTTACTATCTCAGGATGATGAAGTGAAATTTGGCATGGTAGTTTGTGTATAAGGGGCATTAATGCTATTAAATTTTAATGTTTAAAGATCGAGGATATATTGTGTCCTATCTCGAAAGAGGTCAGACTCGACAACGTTACACGTTATTCGCATTTACAAGTTTTTACGAAACTCGTCGCTACCCTCAAAATTAAGCTTTTTATCATTTTATAATAAAATCTCATAACAGCTGGGAAAGTTACACAACTCATTGCTAGAATTTTATAATACAAAATTGTGTGTCTATTTTGTATTATAATTCATGATCACAGAGAAAAAAAATTTTGAAATTTGGCAGGAATACTATATACGGTTTGCATATTAATCTATTACATTTTGGAGATTATAAATCAAGTGGGAGATAGAGGGGGTAGAGATCATATCTCAAGTGGAGTCAAAACTCAATGAAAAGTTTACTTATTACTGTGATCAAAAAGTATTAGAAATGGTTCATTTAAACTGCGTGTGTGCAAGAGGGTGCTGTCGTTTTTTTCCATCATTTGGTACTTGTCGACATCTAGCAACAATCCGTGTGCAATCGTCTGTTTTTGCTTGCAAACAAACACCTGTTGCGTATAAAGAATATTTGCACTGGCAAGTTTTCAAAATGTCTAGTGTAATTGAGCAAAGAGGGTGCATTAAATTTTGTTTTTGCAACAGAATTACTGCTACAAGGACATTGGAAGTGTTGATAAAAGCCTTTTGTTTTTGACTATTACCACCAGAGTTTTTGAGTGGTACAAGATGTTCAGAGCAGAAAACACATTGAAGATGAACCATGCTCTGGTAGGCCATTCGCTTCAACTGATGAACACATTGCCAAAGACAGAGATTTGGTGCTCAGTGATCATTGTTTAACAATTAGGGACATCAAACACTATCATTTGGATCTTGTCAAGCAATTTTAAAAGATCATTTGGGTTTGTGACATGTCACTTATTGAGTCATCCCAAACACATTGAATTTTTCCAAAAACGTGTTTGAGTGGTCAAGGAAATGCTTTCTCGAGATGAATCATTCTTAAACACAACATTACAGATGATGGAACATGGATATACACTTTTGACACCAAAACAGCTCAACAATCAAGTGAATGATGCTCAAACAGTAAAGCAAGACCCAAAAAGCCTAGGTCAGTCAAAAATCAAGGTCGTGTGGACTGTTTTCTCGCATTGTCACGGTATTGTGGATCGTAAATTCCTTCAGACTGGCCAAACTGTCAACGAAGATTATCATCTGAGTATTTTGTGTCATTTGCATGAAGCAATTTGTAGAAAATTATATGATTTGTGGCAAGAAAACTCATGGATTTTGCACCTGCTCACAAATTTTTGGTCAAAAATTCAATAAATATAATTCTGTAAGCTCTGTATTCGCCTGATAGGTTACTGTGTGACTTTTTTCTGTTTCCTTAACTAAACTTTCCATTTCATGGTCACTGTTTTGAGTCAACTGATGCCATAAAACAAAATTCATTGCAAGTCCTAAAGGGGGTTTCATCAAAATGACTTTAAAGCAAAAATTTGAAAAAATGGCATAAGTACATTGCAGTGGGAGGGGTTACTTTGAAGGGAACAAAATAAATTTTGATGAATAAATTCAAATCTTACATTTTATTTGACCATTTCCAATACTTTTTGATCACAGAGATGATATCATTTAACAATTTTTTTTTTTTTAAAACCCACATCTACCTCAAAAATAAAGCTTTTACCTTTTAAAATAATAAATAGATAAACAAAATTTTTTAATAAAACCTCATAACAGACAGTATCATGCATTCTTCCCCTTAATCTTATCTTACAATTCTGGGAAACATTGCCCATGACGAATTTCAAGATGTTTATGAAGTCCTGCTCCTGGATCTGTGGTTTCTTTTAGTTTTTTTCCTGTGTAAAAATGCTTTATAATCCAAGTAACGTTAGCTCATCGGCGACCAACAAACGAGTGGGTAAAATCACCGAACGCTAGTTTTATCTAGTTTTATAAGGTAACTGCGTTATACCGAGCGGCGTACTGTAACGCGATTCACCTCTTTACTTTAGCAATAATGTCAAGCTTTTCTTTTACTCATCATGCATACAATAATTAAACACTATTCAAAATACATGCAAAAACTCAATACATACACAATTACTCAATATGCAGTAACAATAAAATGCGCTACTCACTAATGCCGCACGGACCCGTATAAACATGTTTGAGCTTATCGCCCGTGCTATAACCGAGTGCGCGGTATAGTGAGCAGCGCTGTAACGAAGGTCCACTGTATAAAATCTTGTCCATAAATAAAATTTTAAAGTATACAAATTATATATATATTTTTAAACAAATTTAGTATTTAGTTTTATTATATATTCCTTTCTTTCTGTAATTATAACTTTTAATATATAAAATAAATCATAACTAGTTACAAAAAGAAGGACTGCATTATTAAATTAGTAGAAAGCTAACAAAATAATTCATACCTGCGAGAAGTATAAACAGATTTATAATCGGATGGTGCTTTCTTAACGAAACAATATGATCGTGTATTGTCCACAGTTGCGTGCAATAACGAAAATAATATAGAGCTGTAATTGTGCATATTCCGGTAATTACTTTGACTGGATATATTAGTCTGTTAAAAAATGAAAATCTTAAAATAGTACCAATTAAAAATACAGCAAAGTGTCAAAAATCCAGATCACTCCATCAAGAAACGGATATTAATTTACGTATATATTTGAAAATCCAGATGGGGTCTAGCCTCAATTGGTTTGGATTTCTGACACTTCAATGTATATATAAATGAAACTGGTAGAAACAGTTATTAAGGAATTGTTAGTTTCTGTCAATTTGTCATAAATGGAGTCAAGGCATGAACTACACACTTCAAAATTCAAATTTCTTCAGGAGTGGTTCCAGGAATTATTTTATCAGAAAAGTTACGTCACAGAAAACCAAAATGTCTTTCTCAATTACATATAAAGTAACAACTTTTTATATTTTATTAATGCTTTTATTCAGACACCAGATGACAACCTGTCATTTGAAACTGGGGTGGACTCTGGTTAAATCGTAGCAGTTTGCAAGTTGTACGTCGACGAGGCCAATGGATAATTCGTAGTTGCATCGTCGGCGATAAGTTGTCTGGGCTATCGGTCGACCCGTGTTCGTGCACCTTTAGGCGATAAGACGAGTGTATCTAAGAACAGGTCACAATTATTCCAGTAAAGGATTTGCAAGTTTGAGGTGTCACCTGCTGTAGAAGTTAAAAGCCAGTTTGCAATGTACTATGGGATTGAAACCGGTACTCGCATTATCGTGTAACATAATTGTAAATCTAGCTTCGTAGTTGTACTATGGAAAACTCTTTTCTACTTAGAATTTTAGGATGTGTACACAAGCTCTGCACCCTGCTGGATCCACCCTTGCTCTTGATATGAATCTTGCAGTGTGTAGTTTATGGTTTTATCCCAAGATGATAGATGAAACATCTATAAAAATGACAAAATTTACGTCTTTATATGTAATATACAGGGTGAACCAAAAGTAGGTGGAAAGAAAATAACATTTATTGAGATTATATATACAATTATATTTACTGATACAATTTTATCAATGCAGGCGCTCAAACTGCTGTTCATTACAATTTATACAGCTTTGAAGTCTATATTTCACACTTTGACAAACATTTCGCACTAGTACCTTTGTGTATTAATTTCTTGAAATGCATCTTTGATGTAATTTTTCAACCAAAACAAAGTTAAATATACACCATTGTTATAGTATAACTCTAACACAAACCCTATTCCACCTATTGTTTGGTTCACCCTGTATATAACAATTTTAAGTTTTGAAAATGACATCTAAATATCTAAATGTTACAAATATTAATGAGAGATAATTCAAATAAATATATAAGCAGATAAGCAATTTTGAAGATTTCTTTTAAATATTTCCGCTCTCTCCGGCAGAGGATCGTTCTCTAAAAGGTAAGATTCCATCCATTTTGCCATGTCCAAACATTTTTCTATACCTTTCAGAGTAAAGTTTTTGGTTTCTTCATTGAAAAGGTCTTCAGAATTATCTTCAATCGGTAATGTTTCCGATATAACTGTCACCAAATCTGCTTCGTTTATTTCATTTTCCGTAACTAATTCTAGAATATCATCAACAGTTATTTCAGTGAATCCATCGCCTCCTATTGCATGTGTAAGGCTTACTATGTTGTTATATTCACGCTGAATTGGCTCAACATTTTCCCGACTGACCATTTCCGGTAATAAAGCTTTCAAGGAAACATTTAGTCGATTGGCACATTTCTTTTAGGGACGGGCCGATAATTTCTACACAATTTAAAATTGAAAATTGTTTCCAAACTTCACAGACTGTAATATCCGTAGAATCTATTTTCTCCAAAATTAATTCAAATGATTTACGGATATAGCATGATTTAAAAGTCGCTACGATTCCTTGATCCAAGGGTTGCAATAGCGGAGTGGTGTTGCATGGTAAAAATGCAATCTCAATATTGGAATGATTTAAATCAATTGGATGCAAGGGCGCATTATCTACGGTTAGTAGGACTTTGAATGCTATGTTCTTTTTTAAAGAATTTTCTACATCCGGAACAAAACAATTACAGAACCAATCCTTAAATAAATGGCATCATCCATGCCTTTATGTGACCTCTCCAATACACGGAAGGTCATTTTTGTTGCACTGTTTCATTGAGCGTGGATTTAGTGCTCGAAGAATGAGCATTGGCTTGGTAATAAAATCACCAGACGTGTTACTACATAAAAGTAGAGTTATGCAATCTTTGGAAACTTTAAAGCCAGGAGCGTTTCTTCATTTATAGGTCCTGTTAGGCCTTTTTTTCCGTGATAATCCTGTTTCGTCGGCATTAAACACTCGGTCAGCAAAATAACCCTTTGTTTGAATAATATCTGCTAGTTCTGCTGGATTTTTTTTGCCGAATGCTCATCCGCAGAGGTCTTTTCCCCTTGTATGCGTATGTTGTGCAACGAATGGTGTTTTTTGAATTTTTCAAACCAACCTAAATAACAGTGTCGTAAGAAAATTTCCGCGTTTTTCCAACCGCCTTGGAGCGAAAACGCGTTGTAAAAGTACCGCGCTGTAGGAGGCCTACCTGTATTATTCTCTCAAGAGAATACTTTCACATTTGATATACTCCCGTACACACAAATATAGGAAGCATTCACGGATCAAATTGATTAACTCCTTTAGTTACATGAAAGATGTACAAATAATATAAAATAACAACAATTATTCCAAGTATATATGTCATTAGATAAAAGCTACACCCATTATTATACATTCTACACTGTTTTTAATATCCACCCATTATAATACATTTAGATTTTAAAAAAGAATGTATATTATTTTATCAGTTTCTGGACTTTTTGTTTTGAAATACTAACCCATACTTTTCCAACAATGTTTTAATCAAAACAAACGTTTTCGACTCCATTCGGAGGTCTGCCTCGGGTTAGAAAATGTATAATTTACAAAAATAAAAGAACAAACGTCTAATGGCAGAACTATAACAGCTTATTTTAAATTTACAACACTCGAAAATGAACGATTTATGTATTTCAAAATATGATAAATAAAAAATAAATTACACATTATTAACCAACGTTAAGTCTAGCCCAAGTTGGTTAATAACATGTCGGGCATGTTGGGATGGGACCAGGCTAAATTATTAAGAAAGGTATACGACATCGACGGAAGCATTTGAAATCTTCCAAGCCACTGGAAAGGGTGAATGCATTAATTTTGAGAAAAACGTTATCCAAGCTTGGCAGTCTCTAGTCGATAAACCAATGAGGGAGGAGACCGACTTGGGTTAACTTAATGTTGGTTAATAAAATAAATAAATTACACATGTTATTTTTTAATTTATGTCATGTTTTCATTTTAATAAGTCAAATTTTGAAATACGTAAACCGTTTGTTTTCGAATGTTGTAAATTTAAAATAAGCTTCCTTTCTGGCTTTCTTAAAATATAATCACTTATAAGAGGAAAATAGAAAAAACAATTAGAATATCCTAAATATTTACTAACTTATTGAATGACTTCAAAAAATTTTAACAATTGCAATAGATATCCACATTCTCTACACACAAAACCATAGAAATGTCTAAGAAAAAAAAATCAGTTATTTGTGGAAACTGTTGTTTTAAATTTTTATTACAGATTTTTAAAATACATTTGTATAAACATGGAAATATTACCAATAAGTAATCAACACTAGAATCCAACATTTTCTCCATCGTTCTCGAGATTTCAAAGATATGGATAAAACGACGGTTAAAATTACCGAGTTAGGTGAGAAGTATAATCATCTTGTCGCAACTAATATTATGTATACTCCAAAATTCTTTTTTCTTCAAAATAGAATGATATAACAATTTATGGAATAGCTATTCAAATTATACACTTGTCTAGTAGTATTATTTCAACAACAGATACACATCATTATAAATTTTAATATATGTGTATCCAATATATTGAGAAATCAAATGCTACATCATTTTCTAGCAGAAAGGAACAATCCTGTTTCATTAACTTGATTTACATTCTAGCCATTTACCGGTTTATTAATTGTAGATTACAGTCAAATGTTATTATCCAATTACAACATTCCAACTCTATAATCCTTTCTTGCGAAAAAGAAAGTACTTTTGAAAAAACAATGAAATATTCCTCGAATTAATCGCCAGCCAAATTTATAGAACAAACCGAAACCGGTTTGCTCGTCGACAATCGAGCGGATAAAACCACCAAGCACCGGTAGTTCGTGCCCAAAAAACGAGACGACCACTTAGTTTTCTGGGTTTCGTTCACGCGTCCAATACCTAAATACGGGCAAGCGTCCCTTATAAAAAGTCTTTCCTCTCCGACAGATCGTCAAAGCGTTGCATTACCTTACCTATCAATCCATCCACCCAAAACTTGTTTAAATTAGCAATATGTACTACCACGTGCCGGTACATAACTTCAAAAAACAAACTTTTTGTAATAATACTTTATTAGAATAAAATCAAATGTAGGCTACTATTACTAAATTTAATTCAAAATAAATACCAAAGATACTTACAAGAAAATTAAATATATCAAAAAAATCATTAAAAAGTAATTCGTCTGGTAGTATAAAAGGTTATTTCTAATTCGATTAGCCCATCTGGTCTGGTCTCTGAAGTCAGGAATTTGAAATCTGGCAGATTCCAATAGGAAATCACTTAAAGTTCTCAAAGGTGCAAATTCCACGCTTCTCGTCAGCTTCGATAAACTATGATCCATTTTTCATTTTTCTACGCTATTTAAGAAATATAATTCAAAATTTTTGACCCATCTCGACAAATTATGACATAAATAAGAACAGGTGGTTAATTACTCACGCAAATGTGACACCATTTTTTCAATTTTACAATCATTAAAGGCCACCTGACAAGGAAACCGATTTGCTCCCAGTGTCATGACTCTCATCACACGTGACGTCCCATCCCTCGAACACGTGGTCTGATTTTTCAAAAAAAATCGATCTGGGTTCCACCTATGAGTCAGCGAAGTTCTCGGCTTCTGGGAATTTATTATTTACAATCGACTAAATTTTACTTTTAAAATTAAAAAAGGTTAAGAACAGTTTGATATTATTATTATTATAACTTGATTTTAATTCAAAAATACTGTATAATCATTAATTTCAGTGTATAAATTGGTTTTACTCATGAACCTATATATATATATATGTTTTTTTAAACTCGGCCCTAACGGGCACTTTTTTAGTAAGCCCATAATGGGTTTGGCCAGGCCCACAATGGGCGATAATGCGGAACGAACCCACGACAAAACTACAAGTGTACGGTGGTTTTATTCACTGCCACTGGGGGGCAGGCACGTCGAGAAATGTCATAAATTTATTTTTTTTTTATTTTACGGATATATTACTTCTTTACAATATAAAAAACAATAGTTATCAGTGAGGTTGAGGCCAAAGTTTTAAACGCGAAAACGTGTACGTCAGACGTTCGGCGCCGCTTTCCTGTAAACCTAGAAGTTTGGCAATGGCGTTTGGAACGTCGAGCATGATTCCACTGACTTCCCAAACACCATTGTCAAACTTCTGGGCTTATGAGAAAGCGGCGCTAAACGTCCGACGTACACGTTTTCGCGTTTAAAACTTCGGCCTCAACCTCGCTATTACTTCTTGAAAATACGGCCGAATAAACGGTTCTGAAGAGCACTTCAGTTTGGTATTTTGTATACGGCAACGCGACATGTTTCACCTACCGAGTGGGGATGCCTCTCGGAAGGATTTTTTAAGGTAAACTAGCTTTTATTTAGGGGTTACTAACGTGAAGAAATCCCGGAAAACGCCGTGTTAGGCTAGGCGTGGACCCGCGACCCGCCACCATTGTTCGGTGCTTTCATCTATTTGGCTTTTCAGTTTTTACCAAAATGGCGGTTTACAGAAAATCGGTTTCGTCGCCAGCATCACGCCAAAATATTTTTTGTGGCAACAGGAATCGAAATGTTTGTCATGATTAAAAATATTTTATCGGCATGTTTCTAGCAAAATTAAGCAAATTCCCTATTGTACTAACAAGTCTTAACAAATATTCAACATCGCTATTCAGTCATTTATTTAAGCAACATTTACCGGAAATAATAGGCGAGGACGTGCGCGCATCAACACAGAATGGCCCAAATAGGACATTGCCATTGTTTATCGAAAAGACGTATTTCTGTATGATTTTTTGGGCTAATAAAAAAAGATTTTGAAGAATCATTTGGGTTGATGATGTCATTCAGCCAGGCTGTTCCCTAAACCACCCAACAATCCCGAATTTCACTGTTGGATGATTTAGGGAACAGCCAAAGGATTTCTGTAGATAGTCTCCTTGGCTTATGAAAGAATGAGACAGTTGCTTCAAAGTAGGGGGGTTTACTGGAATAATGTATGCACAGTACCAGTACATATAAATGAGTTTTATTTGAAAACTCATTTATTTTAATGCAATGCACAAGAGTACTTACAAATTAACTATTATACAATTGAATTAGCAATATTTCGATCTGTGTTCAGTACAGCTATTGTAATTTTTATTTCTACATAACGTTCAACTTTGTTATATCTGCATACATGGGATTTTTGTACCTTGTATTAACCAGTTAATAATTTCAAGAAAAAATAATTTATATATACATTCATTACTAAGAAATAGATGAAGTAAATTTTGCATTTGCGGAATTATAATTTGCTACTCATACATTTCAATAAAAATTCTTATTTTCATACTTAAATACAAATAGAAAGGACTATTTCCAATATGCATAAAATACAATATTGTGTTAATATTCTAAATATAATAATAAAAAGATCTAGATCTAAAATTTTCTACTGGTGCCAAAGTTAAAATTTAAAAATTAGAAAATAATTTTATATTCCGGTAAAAATATCATTAACAAATGAAAACGTGTATTTAACGTAAAGATTTTTTGTAGAATTTCCCGAAATTTTTAATAAAAAGTTTTTTTTTTAATTACAAAAGAACTTTAATAATCTAGTCGTGTTCTTGCTGGGCATACATCTATACAAATTAATACATAAGAACAAACAACATCTTTCACTACTCACATTAAAGTAATTTAATTTCTTTTTATCTATAAAAATAATTAAATTAAAATTTTTAGTTTAAAAAATAATTATTTTATTTGAAAATTTTCTAAGTTTTTAAAGTTGCTATAAAAATCTAAAAAACTATTTTTATTTACTATTTTTAAACTTAAATCTAAAGTCATACTTGAAAGTTTTGATAATAACTAACATCATTGTATATTTTTAAAATAATTTAATTTTCCTTGGAAATTTAAAAGTTTGTTTATAGGTATTCAACATAATTTTGTAATTGTTAACAAAAACAAAGAATGATGAAACTTATTAAAAGAATATTAAAAAAAAAATATTGTCAAAGTTTTTAAATACAGTCCTTATAAATATTTTGTACTTTTTTCAGTTACTCTAATTTTTTCATGCAATTTCCGTCGGGATAACACTTTCTAAAAGCTTCGATAAGCGTGGGATCGATAAGTCTTACACCCTCCACTTGATTACCGAGAGTAATCCAGTTTGGTTGTACGTTGTGCGGTCTTCCGAATAATTCTATTTTGCGAGTACCGGGAGATAACCTTTCGATGATTCCGTATATCTCGTCGGGTTTGTGACTAGTTGCCCTAACTTCTGCCACGATAACGTCGCAGTCGAGACCTCTGTTAATATCTTCGGGATTGCCTTTGATACCGACCAAACAGTGTTCTTTTCCGTGATTAAGCCAATGACCCGTTCTTCCGGTTCGTATGATTCTTTGCAACTGTTTGTTTTAACCCAGATAATTTCGTCGCAACGTTCGTAACCCCAAAGCTGAAGGCATTCTCTTCCCAATTCCATGGCTCGACCGGTCACCCATAGAAAAATAAGGCCTTCGTCTTGTAGACTAGGAATATTTAATCTTCTCATTTCGTCGTCCGACATCGTGCCGTAAGGTAATTCCATGTGGATGTCCCACGGAGGATCGGCCATGACGACCGCAAATTTTCCCAATATACTCATGTCGAAATATCTTAGATCACACTGAATCCATTGAGATGGATATAATACAGCTAGTTGATCGTTATTACCTATTGTTTTATCAAGTTTCACTCTTTTGGCTGGAGGTGGAGGAACGGTGGAATAATCGACTTCGTAATGTACATATTTACAAGTGTCCATGTGAAAACACGTATTTAAAAAGGAACAATCGCCAAGAGATTCATCTGTATGTTTCTGAATAATTTTTTTGAAATGTAGTTTTTTACATGGTTCGCTAACACCGGCCACTTTCATACACTCTTCTTTTGTTCCGTGAGGACAAAACTCTTGAACTTGAGCACCACCTTGAGATCGAAATCTTTCTACAAGTGACCTTTCTTTAGCAGTTGGTTTACTTAGAAGTTCTAATATTTCTTCTCCAACTTTTTTATTTTCTTTTTCTCTAGTTGAAGGAAGAGATAACAGACTTTCTATAGTATCATTATTTTTACCTTTCTTTAAACCATCTTTTATTTTATGTGGAAGTTTTGATTTACCTTCATCCTCGTTTGGGGCCTTATCTTTTTCATTAACATCTTCATTCTTTTTAATACTTTTTGTGGCAACTAAATCATGAGAAAATGCTTGTAATTTGGTATGATCTATATTTGACACTACTATGCAACTTTTTCCTTCTGGTGTATAACTTTCTGTTATGGTAATAAGCTCTTGAGCAGCAAATTTTTGCAAAAGATTTTCTAACACAATATGCTTAATTTCAATATTCAATGATTTTGTTACAGACAACAACAAGCTCCTTGAATCGGTAGGCAAATTAAGGGCTACATCACATAGGCACACTAATAAATTTTGTTCAATTTCAGGATTAATTTTAAATTCTGTAACAACATTTGTTTCTTCTTTAGGAGTCTGTTGTAAGTTTGGAATAGGACTGTTACTCCTTGGACTGCCTGATCCACTTAATTCACCTGTGATACTTAATACGATACCTTCTCTTTCTTTTTTACGACGTTGCAGTCGTTCACGTAAACTGCTCTGCCTCGATTTAAAAGCTTGAATGTCACTCCAAGTATCAGACATCGTAACTGTTCATTCACACATAAAACTTACTCTTTTATATTTTCTGAAATATAAATATATTTAAACTTATTGTACATATTATGCAAAGTCTTATACAATAAAACTATTTTAATAGCATATACAGGGTGTTTCAAAACTCATGGGCAAAAATTTAAGAGGTGATAGAAAATATCTAAACAAGCAATTTTCACCATACAATGCATGGGTGGAGGGCAAGCGGTGAACCACTAGACGGCGCTGTAATGGAAAGCATTAAGCGCGAGTTTTCTTACACATCATTTCTACCGTGGATTTCAGAAGGCGTGGCGACGTACAGTAATCAGGAAAAGGCAGACATGCATTTTATGTATGGTCTTGTGAATGGGAATGCTCTGGAAGCTGAAAGACTGTAAGGCAGCGTTTCCCGAGAAGACATGTGCCAGACTGAAAAACGTTCAAGCGATTGCATCAGTGCATGTGCAAAATGGGATCCTCTGTCACCAGCAAGCATGATACAGGGTGTGGCAGAAGTGTGCAGACATTCTGCAAAGAGTGGAAAATTGTCCGGATATTAGCACGCGAGAGGTTTCCCATGCCGTAAATGTGCCCCACGTGATTGTTTGGTGAGTACTGTGGGATGAAGGCTTACACCCCTACCATGCACAGAACATGCAAGCCTTGACACCTGCAGATTATGTGCCACATGTTGAGTTTGAATGTTGGTTTTTGCAACAGCTAGCAGCACAGCCTGATTTTAGTGCACATGTGTTATTTACGGATGAATGCACCTTTACTTGTGAAGGTATTTCTAATATGCACAACCTTCATGTGTGGGCATCTAACAATCCGTACAATACACATCCTCATGCATATCAGAAGCATTTCAGTGTAAATGTTTGAGCTGGAATTGTGGGTGACCATTTGATTGGTCCATACCTTCTGCCAGTCCGACTGCACGGCAGAACATACCTCACATTTTTACAACAGGTATTGCCAGACTTACTTCAACCTGTTGTAGCCAACATACAAGTACATATGTGGTTCCCAGCACAACAGAGCACCACCCCATTTCAGCTTGGATGTGCGGAGCACTTTAGACGCTAAATTACCAGGGCGATGGATTGGTCGGGATGGGCCCACACCTTGGTTGGCACGCTCACCCAATCTCTCCTGTCTGGACTTTTTCCTGTAGGGCCATTTGAAAAGTCTCATGCACGAAAGTCCCATCGACTCCAACGAGGACCTAGTTGCCAGGATTTCTGTTGCTGCCGGTGCCGTTCAAGACATGCCAGGTGTGCTTGAAAAAGTGCACCACTTGCTATGTCACAGGTGTAACGCCTGCATTACTGCAGGTGGTTGCTCTTTTGAGCAATTTCTGTAATTTTGCTACACATGCTGTCAATAAAATTATTTAGTACCTCCTCTATCCGTTTGGTGTTTCATTCTTTCATGTGACAGTAACAGATACCTCCTAGCGGTTCACCGCTTGCTCTCTGCCCATGCACTGTATGGTGAAAATTGCTTGTTTAGATGTTTTCTATCACCCCTTAAATTTTTGCCCATGAGTTTCAAAACATCCTGTATATATATTATAATTATGATAAATCATTTTATTAATTGTATTAAAATTATTTAGAAATACAGTAGAGCATCAATTATCCGACCCCCGATTAACCAACTTATCGGTTAACCGACGACGTTCTAGTCGGCAAATTCAAATGTCCGCTAGTGATGTGGCGCTACAATATTTGGTTGTGTCTTGGCTACTTTAGTATTATTTTTGTTAAATTTTTGCATCTTTTAGCTGGCAGCACTGGCTCGACCATGAAAGGGAGGCTAGTATTTAAACCAGGCCTAATAACTATACTAATAATGTATTTTTTCATACTTTTCGGTTATCCGACCAACCCCAGTCCCCAATTAAGTCGGATAATCTATGCTCTACTGTAGTTCAATGCTAATATTTTAATATTGCTTTTAAAATTAAGATTAAAATTTATAAAAATTGTTAACATGGTAAATTTTACATCTCTTAACATGTTTGCTGCTATAGACAACAAAATACTCTTATGATTTATTGATATTTAGTACTTTTTCAATATATTTTCAGTATTTATTGTAGGGTCAACGTGGGTAAATATGAGAGTTCGAAAAATTGGAAAATATGAGACAGTTGTGAAATTTGACTTAATCTATGTCAGATCTATGTCTATGTCCTGTACTAATAATACAATATCGAGTTTATTTAGTGCTTTTTAACATATCTTTTCTGAATGAAAAAACACTTAATGAAACCATAGTAATTTAAGTTTTAAGAAACACTACAATAGGTTTTGCTCTGTATGTGTCTGCAAAAGACGGCTATTTAATTAGAAATTTCTATATAAAGTATATAAAATTGGCTTTCAGCTGCTTGTTTTTATTGCATATATCTTATCTGAGTTTTGTGCATTTCAAAATGAGATAGAATATGACACACAGTTTGGGCCAAAAATGAAACACACCACAGGTAAAAAATGTTAATCAGATTTTATTTACCAGTCATAAATAAAGTTTCATGGAAATTAAAGTTCAGCCTGTTAATATTTTTGAAATGTTAACAGGCTGAACTTAAGGTTAAATTAGTTCTACACCTAATTTAATCTTAATGTTAATACACAGAAAACAGTAGGGCTTTAAATTTATTTTCTTTATTATTTTTATTCTCTGCTAATTAAATAAATATTCAATTGTTCCTAAAACATTTTATTTTGGTGTAAGCCTATTTTATTTAGACTAGGCTAGTTATGTAAATTTTCTTTAATTAGTGGTAGGCTTAGAAGAAGTAATATGTTACATCTCTTTTAATAGGCATTACATTAAGGATAAATACTAAGACATCTTTAGATTCCTTAGCAATCTTCACCTTCATTCAAAGACGGCATATGGCAAGTGTTAAAAATTTGTACAAAACAAATCCTAACAGACATATATATATTTTTAAATATCTAGCAAAAACAGGTCTATCAGCAAAAACAAAGTATAGCCAAGATAACAATTCATTTTGGCACAGAATTCACATAAGTTGTAGGTAAAATGAATTGTTAAATTTATTTAAGCTACAAAAGATTAATGATATTAACTTTTATGCTATAAAATAAATATATATTTATTAATTAAATTATTAACAACCGTGAGGCAGATAATAGTGGGGCTTATCAGACCAATGATGGGCACAAACGCTCAGGGATCGAGTGAAAACAATTTAATAAACACAAAAATTACTACATAAGTATAGAAATGAAAACCCAAATACATTACAGACTATTTTCCCAATAGGAAATAGTCCCTCATCAGTTGGTATGAACTAAGAGTAATGCTATATTAAAAATTATACAAGGTAAAGGTAAACTTAAAACTATGCCTAAAGCTATACAATATAAAGATGAAAATGGCATTATAACTGTATGAGCAGTAAGCATATCAGTGTAGACAGGTGTAATAAATTTTCATAACATAGCATAGTGGTGTGACATACAGGGTGTCAATACAAAACAGTTATAAGTTAGACAATTATTGGTTTACAGTTATGAACTAAAGTTATACAGACAGATAATGTACATACCAAAAACAGTAAGACGACAGAGTTGCAGGTGCCAGCCCTTACAACAAGGTGCTGGGAGCGGTAGTAAGGGAGGTGTGTAACAGCCCACATCTGGTGCACAAGTGGTGACAACATACGATAAAATTACAAGTTTCCAACAGTTTTTAACAATATATAGTCATAACATCACAAAGATATTTAGTTTTTAAAAGATAAAATTGACAAAGGATGGCATAATTGTAACATCTAGGTTATCATTAATTCTATTAACATTATTAAATAATTTTTAAAAATTCTATATGTTCAATCTATGTGTTTTCATTTCCATACTTATGTGGTAATTTTTGTGTTTATTAAATTGTTTTCACTTTATCCCCGAGCATTTGTGCCCATCATTGGTCTGATAAGCCCTCACTATTATCTGTCTCACGGTTGTTGATAATTTAAGGTTAATGTTACCTATGGTAGCGAACATAGCGGCTTGTCTCTGAAACAGTGGGAACGCACGTTCTAACCTAACCTATACTAAAATTACCCCTATTCTAGTAATTATTAGTATAGGTTAGGTTAGAACGTGCGTCCCTACTGTTTCAGAGACGAGCCGCCATCTTGGCTACCTAAGGTAACATTAACCGGTAAATTTAGTATAAGTTACTTTCAGTCAATTCGTATCTATATTCATATATACACAAATCAACTAAAAGTAACTTCTACCCACGATTATATAGTTTGGCATTAAATTATGAACTCTCCATTAATTCTGGGTCGAAAATATATTTCTGTGCACAATTCGTAATGTTAAATCGTGATTCGTTCTTTCAATATATAATTATTATAAAACTAACCAACAAAAAAAAATAATCGAAATAAATTTACCGGTTCCTCCGCCATCTTATATAAGAAATAAACCGCGCCCCCTTACGGTGGAAAACAATTTGTAAGAAAATTTTCAAAATGTTCGGAAATAAATTATTTAAACAATTAAAATAATAATAATAATCATGTGGGAAATTCGTTAACTGATTTAATAATATACTTGATATATTATGCAAAACCTTATAAAATAAAAATTTTAAAGGGTCAATGAAAAAGAATATTTTCTATACGGGGGTCAATGCAAGTAAGGTTGGAAACCCGTTATAAAAAAGTCTTACCAAAGGACATCTCCTTGGCAGATCGCCCAAGTTACGCTTTGCCGTATCCTATCAAAATTAAACCAATTAAATCGTTTAGAATAGATATTCAATCATTAGCCGGAGAAGTTTTTTTTGGGGGGGGCTTAAATACGAAAACAGATTTTTCAAATTTCATAGTATATTTCTTACTCGTCGTCAGTTATACAATTCGGGATAAGAAAACTTCAAAAGACACTTAACATTCTTACATTGACTGATTTTAATTATTCATCATCATTAGCGCTCCTACTTCAATTAAGAAATATACCTTTAGTTAAAATTGTACGGATCAGATGATTCGTTTAATTTCTTTGCTTACTCGGTCACGGCAACGTGACATACGGGCGATCTGCCCAGAGAGGATGCCTCCGGGAGGACTTTTATTGGAAACTGGCCCTTGTTTAGGTGTTACTAAGGTAAAGTAAACTCGAAAACTCCATTTGGCCAGCCCGTGAACCAAGACCAACTACTGTCAGATGGTAATCATCATTGTCGGTTTGACAGGGTGAAGATTTTTTTAAATTAAGTAACTTCTTTCAGAAAAATTTTGAAATAGAATATGGATAGAAGAAATATAATGTTAAAGACATCTTAAAATGTAGAAATAATGGTATTAGAAAGTGTGAAATTATTGAAATTCTTGCTTGAAAATTCACGTTCATTGTGTAACGCAGCACATACGTAGTCTATAGACTGTATTCTTGGATAAACAAAAAACATGGGCATGCTCTGTATGAAAGACTAACTACCGTTTCATATTTCTGGTTAGTCGTAACTAAATGACACATGCCTGGGAATTATCCATTAGACGAATACGTCAGAAATAACGTTTTTAAACAGTTAAAAATTGGACCGCACATTAATTTCGAGACATTTGGATTTATCTTACGCAAACTCATATACTTACACAAAAGCTTTAAAAGCATATATAAAAACTTTGAAAGGGTTTAGTCAATAGTTCATCTAATATTTTCAAACATTGGGTTTTTGAAAATATTCTGGTAAGTATTTTAAAAAGTGTAGGCCATTTAATTGTATTCTTTAGTACAATATACACAAGTAAATAGTACAGTACAATAGTACAATTAAGCCAGTCCTAAAATATTCTCAACTGTAGTTCACTGATTTCAAATCGGAAACTTCGATCTTAACAAATATCTTTGAGTTTCATATGACTTTTTCTCAATTGAAATTTACTTGTAATTATCCCAGTTGTATTAATAAACTAATATGATATTAATATAGAGTGACATTTCAGCTGCGTTATTTTGCAAGTGGCATCATGATTCCTCGGAGATTCTTTCCTCTGTGGAACGATTAGATGATTATTTTAAATTAATATACATAAATAATTCGTGTAAAAATTATATTTAACCAAAATATATCCAGCAACAGTCCCGTAACTTTCCCGGCTGTTGAGTGTTTTAATTTAAGAAGAAAAAAAACTTTTATATTAAGCAAAATAAATGAAATTGTGAGTGGCGTCATCTGTTATAAAAACATTTTTATAACAAAATCTCATTTTTAATTACTATAAAATGGCAAAAAGCTTAATTTTGAGGGTAGAGATGATTTTTTATATATATATATATAAAGCGTGTGTCAATGAACATTTTATTCGTTATTAAGTCCTATCCCTCTCGAGATACGACACATTACACCCCTTTATCTCCTCACCCTCTCGACCTTTAACCATCAAAATTTAATAGCATTAAATGCCCCTCATATATAAACCACCATGCCAAACTTCGTTTCTTAATGAGATATTGAGCGAAACAAACGCCAACACACACACACACACACACGAAATTTTGCGCCCTTTACTATCCCGGCTGTTATGTATACATAACATGGGAAAGTATTGGAATCGTGTCAAATTTGACCCTCAGTTTTTGCAAATCTCCACGTTTTGAGACCGAAGTTTTAAACGCGAAAACGTGTACGTCGGACGTTCAGCGCCGCTTTCCTGTAAGCCTATAAGTTTGACAATGGAGTTTGAAATGTCGAGCATGATTCTACTGACTTTCCAAACACTATTGTCAAACTTTTAGTCTTACAGGAAAGCGGCGCTGAATGTCCGACGTACACGTTTTCGCGTTTAAAACTTCGGCCTCAACCTCGCTAATAATTTCGAGGATTTGTATGTACTGTACTGTACGTGTGTGTGTGTGTGCGCGCGCGCTCACACACACACACCCCTATTTCGCTTAATATCTCAGGATAGAGTAAAGATTAAGGGTGTGACTACGCAGACGCGAGCGAGCGAGAATATGTGGCGAGAAGAGGCGATGACGTTTCACGCTCTGTTTCTCTGCTACGAGAAACAGAGAGCGTGAAACGTCATCGCCTCTTTTCGCCACATATTCTCACTCGGGTCTGCATATCGCACCCTAAGGAACGAAATTTGGTACGGTGGCTTGTACTATACATGACGAGCATTTATGGTATTAAATTTTGGTGGTGAAAGGTCCAGAGAAGTGAGGAGTTAGAGGGGGTCATGTATCTCGATAGTAAAATCTTCATTAACATTTATAACATTTTATAAAACTCGCCCCACCCTCAAAATTAAGCTTTTCGCCATCTTATAGTAATTAAAAAATAGGTAGAAGTTTACCAAGGTAGTCCCAATAGCGACCATCGAATGTAATAAATACACGCTTATTTATAATACAATTATTTAACTTAATGTAATAAAAACGTAAATATTCAACTCACATTTACCATACTTTTATTTCCTTTTTTTGGGGGGGCATAGAAAATGATTCATCTATTTGTTTAGAAACTTCATCCTTTTTCTTAAATGACGATTTAACAGTATTTCTAATAGACGTTACCACTTTTATTTTTAAGTTTTTCTTTCTTCTTTGTATTTGTTTCAGGGGCAGAAGGAATACGGCTCTTTCCAAATTGGGTTTGTCCGGTACCGGAATATATCATACTGAAATGCTTAGCAAATAATTCAAAACGTTCTCCAGGTTTTAAATGTTCCCATTTAAACATCTTATACATAAAAGAATATAAGTAAAAATCCGATAGATCTTCAGTAAAATGCATAGGCAAATTTTTTCTATTTTTTAAAAAACGCCACAAACGTTTTATTTTTTGTGTTTGCACACCAGTTACAGGGTCGACAAAATTTTCGGCATGTTTCACGGACTTGTGTAATGTCAATGACTCCCAAGTCATCGATATGACTGTACTCTTTCCACTCGTCAGTGTATACGATACTTCCTGAATTTACATATTTTGAAATTACCCAGTTTAGAACTCTTCAGATCCATCATTTCCTTTGCATACAAAACCTGTATCTTGACGACAAATTCCTCCAGCAACCCAACGAGTTCTCTTCAAAATACGCCCTTTTTCATTTTTTCTTTTGCTTGCACTTTTATCTATTTCAACTATTCTTTCGGGGCCCCCAATTTTCAATTCTGACAAATTACTGACAGAACTCATCATAACAAGGCGCAAATAATTAGACTAATCTACGGCAGTGCGTTTACTAATGCCCACGGCCAAACTAGTAGACTCTTGTCGACGTCTAATTCTGAAAAGTCCGATTCTAACACGAAAAAAATCTCTCAAAGTGAACTTTTTCCAAAGGTCTTCAGAAACTTTCACATCCTCCGACATTATATCTTTATAGGGAAAAATAAATATAATATTGGATCAAATTTTTAATTCTACAAAAAAGACAAACTTTCGAATTTCATCAATACGGTTAACGTTACCTATGGTGCCAAAATGGCGGCTCGTCTCTGATTCAAGGAAACAGAAGAAAGAAAACAGCTGGGACGCATGTTCTAACCTAACCTAACCTAACCTATTCTATTAGAGCGGCCGGATGGCCGACCGGTCAAGGTGGCAGCCTACCGCTCTGGGGGACCCGGGATCGAATCCTAACGGGTCGAAAAATCCCCAGGAATTTTTCGGGGGGTGGTCCGTTCGGATATGTCGGGCCCCGTCCTTCACCACCCGGTCGTCCCATTGTCGGCCTACTAAAAGAGGCCCTCTTAGTGCCCACAGGGCGGAAAGAGTTAAAAAAAAAAAAAACCTATTCTAATAATTTGGTTGGTAATAATTACGGTAATTTATTGGAATAGGTTAGGTTAGAACATGCATCCCCACTGTTTTCTTTCTTCTGTTTCCTTGAATCAGAGACGAGCCGCCATTTTGGCACCGTAGGTAACATTAACCATTAATACTATTATAATGTCACAACCAATTACTTTTGTAGCTTTTAATCTAGAACTCGAATATCTACCGGTACTATACTGTACTGTACATATTAATATATTAGTAAATTTGATTTTAATCTAGCCTGTTGTCGAGATTCCGGATGTGCCACCATTGGTACTACCTAGGTAAACTTCTACCTAAAAAAATTAAAAGATTTTATAACAATCTGATAACAGATAGCGCCACACGCAATTTTATTTATTTTCCTTAATAATATAAAAGTTACTTTTAAAAAATAAAAGCCGGTAAAGTTTCGCAACTTTCTGCTAGCTTTTTTTTTTTTTTTTACTTTTTGGATTCAGGTGGTCTAAAAACGTGGAGTTTTGCAAAAATTCGGAGGGTCAAATTTGACACGATTTCAATACTTTCCCTTGTGTATACATAACAGATGGAAAAGAGAAACTAAAAGAAATATAAAGTATATTACTGAATATACACGCATATAAGAAATATATTGAAATAACTTCTCGATACGTTCAAAATGTTTAAAATATATAATAATTTAATTCGAAAATAACGAACAAATTTCAAATTTTAATAGAAGGAAATTCGTATTAAAATTTAAAAATTAATAATAATAATAATAATAATAATAATAATGTTAACTGTCAAAGAATAATTGGGTAGATGTTACCTTTAGGTTATATCTCCATACACTTGTCTATAGCTATTTATCTAAAAGTAACCTCTACTCAGTTTCATTCTTTAATTTTTGTTTCGTTTATGGAAAGTAATAATTACAAGTAGAGGCGTAAATAAAATTCGAATTTATATAACTAATACAATGTATATAAATTAGAAATGACTTAAAAATTATACACAAGAACAATATTTAAGACCACAAACCTTAATAATAAAGCACACACTCGTTCGATAAATCGTGACATAGACGAACGGAACTCGAAGCTTTTATTTACTTCCCATAATACAGTTCGTTTCCGTTTAGTGCCATCTGGCGGCTGGAATTGGTTTAAAGTGAACATGTGACTTTTTATCGTGTTAAAATTTTGAATTTATTGCGAATTATTGTTATTTATTATTATTTTTTAAATGTAATTTTGTAAGTTGTGTTCGTTTTTCTTTTAAATTCGCTTATTAAAATCAATAGAATATTATAATTTACGGGAATTGGAGATGTGAATATTTATTATTATTATATTTATTTTCGCGGTAAAATTTATTCGCGGTAATTGGGGTATTTAAAGAGGAGTGTGTGTGTGGAGTGATTGCGTGAGGAATGAGATGGAGGATTGTGGTGCGAAAGTGTATGTCGTACATAAGGTGAGGGAGTCTGTTTAACAGTGATTTGGAAGCATTGGGAGAATTAATGAGGAGAAATTACTGAAGAGAATATATTTTGGAAGAGTAGAAGGGGAAGTGAAGCAGAATACAATCAAGAAAATCATTGTTGGAGCACGTGGATGAACATTTGAAAGAGCAAAATATTATGAGCACGAGAGGTGCGAGAAAGTGTGCGAAGAGATGACACGAGTGTCTGGATGATGTACTACTGTAGTGTGATTCCTCTTGCTTGTTGTCCATTTCTTCTGAGAAATCGTGTGACGATATGTATGTATACCGGGGCTGTGGAAAGGCACGGACGGAGGGAGCGTGCGTCCGGGGTGTCGAGATAATGGGGTGCCAAAATTACAAAATTGGGAAACTAATGAATTTGTAGAAAACTGTCGTATACAAGTATGAAAAATTATATTATACTATGTACTTGTGCATTTTTCTATGAAATGTTTTTCAAAATTTCCTGAAATACACTATTAATTTGCAAATGCGCTCTACCTGCCACCTTGCAAACTGTCTTACTCGAACTACTACCTCGAGCAATAGATTTTTGCTACTTTTTGCAATGTAAATTTAGTGTTGTTATACATAAAAAATAAATTTTGTAAACACTATAAACAAATTTCCTTATATTTCATTAAAATGCCTTAGCCGTAATTAAAGTCTTTAAATTAAACCACAATAACATATTTTATTTAATAAAATAAATATGCATATAACAAAACCTATGATTTTTAAGTTTGTAACTGATTAATGAATGGCTTATGCAAAATGTGCCATATTTAAATTTGCTGTTGGTACCAATTGTTCTAGCCACAGCCCTGATGTATACTGTATACATGTTAGGCTCAAAGATAAAAAACAGTGAACAGAAAAAAATGATTAGAATAATTGTGACTTTACACAAATAGCCACAAGGAATTTTGCATCCTGGCTGATTATGAAGAGTCGTGATGCATTTTGGCATTTTAAAAATATGCCATAATGTAAAATTTGTGTTGGATGTCAGAACTATTGAAAAATAACCACAACGCATTCCAGCATTATCGACAAACCATGACATGTTGCAGAAACAGCATGCTCATGCAACAATCTGCCATCTTATTTATTAAAGAAGAGCAAAGTCAACTCAATCATTTGTCGGTGCTGATCTGACATCACATTAGCAAGCATATCTGAGCTTTATCAGTTGGACCCCAAATAAGATCTGTTTGAACAGTTCTGTGCTCACAATGAGTTTACAACTGCTGACAATGATAGTCTTAAATATAGTCTAGAAATAAGCAGGGCTTTGTAATCTAATTGTGAGAGATACTTCATCAATAGAAAGTACAAATGTTGTTCAAATAATATCAATTATAATTTTAAATGTTCTAAAGTTCCTGCAAAAATAATTCAGCTTGGTCATTGTTCTTGATAATTTTATATATTTAGACGTATCCTGAAGTACTACAGAATAAACAAGAAACAATTATGTGTTGTGGTTTGTTGATAATGCTGGAATGCATTATTGTCATAGTTTTAACAGTCCTTTTTATAACACGTGGCTCTTTATAAGCAGGCAGAATACAAAACATATTATATGTATATATAATTATATTATTATTATAAATATTAAATTATTATATACAGTATACATTAATTTGTATTGTTGATTATCCGTATTAATGCTAATCTCAGGTAGCTTCGTAATGAATATAACATGGGAAGCTGAAGCTATTCTAAAACAAGTTAAAACATTCATTTGTGGTAAAGCTAGTTGGCAACCTGAGATTAGCATTTAATACAGATTAGAATATGGAGCTAGAAACACATGAGATGATACCATTATATAGACATTTTTATGTATTGAATAATCTTGGATATTTAAAATTGAATGGGATCTTTTGATGCAGAATATATTTAAAACTTTCTTCTAAAGAATTCGAACTTAAATTTTCACTTTAATATTATAATTAAACTATAGATATTTTAATAGTTGTTATATTTGTTTAGTTTAGATATAGAAGTTTGAAATAATGTTACAAATAGAAATTGTTAAAGATGGAAAATTACACATTGGTGAAGGAAATTGGAAGAGGAAATTATGGAGAAGTTTGGTTAATAATTAATAAACGAAACCAAAAACAGGTATTTATATATTTTTTAATGTGATACTCAGATAGGCCTACTACGAATAGTATGAAATATTCTATTAAGAATAGTTAAGAATAATCCTGAATTGTTCTAATCAATGCTTCATATGAATGTAGGATTTATCAATTATTTCAAAAATAATTAATGAAGTTGTGGCATAATTATTTAATAGAAAACAGTGTGCAGTGTTGATACTTGAATATATCTTCTGAATCTGTTAAAATATCCTAAAAATCCTTTAAAATCTATCAAGAAATTTTTATGTAACAAATGTTACATTTACATAGATTTTTTTTATATCACATAATTATCTCAAACTACGAATTGGTAGAGATATTGTTTATTAAACTGTATTGGAGCATTAGAAAATCAAGATCATTTCAATAAAAAGACTAATTTTATTTGTGGGATGCATTTTGGTCTTTGCTACACCCTCTTCAGCCATTATTACATAAATACTGATACCTACAGTAATTGCATAAACTTATACTTAACATTTCAATTTTAACTTAATACATAAAAATTGCAAAAGAAAAAACAGTTAATGTTACCTTAGGTGCCAAGATGGCGACTCATCTCTGATTCCAGCAAGGAAACAGTGGGACGCACGTTCTAACCTAACCTAATAATTTATTATTAGCAACCAAATTATTAGAATAGGTTAGATTAGAACGTGCGTCCCGCTGTTTCCTTGCTGGAATCAGAGACGAACCGCCATCTTGTCACCAAGGGTAACATTAACCGAAAAAACAAATCTGCATTGTTTTAATTACTAAATGTTACATGGGCATACATTGCTAGCAGTGTGTGATGATCATCCATCCTGACATAGTTGAGGTGTCAGCCACCCATGGCCTCACAAATTTATCATCATACAGACATTTGATTGTAGACTTATTCGGAGCAACTTTTCCTTTGTCGTCATATCCTGCCACGAATTCATTTGGTTTTTTACATAGCTACAGCTTCAGATATACTGTTCTAAAATGACGACGCATTCCTCCAGTGTAAACATTATCGCTGTCTGGAATAGAGAAAGAGCATTAAATTACTAATCTGCTTGTAACTTTTTGAAGATCCTATAGATTTGATTAATAAATTTCAATTTTTTTCAGTTTCCAAAAATAAGGAATGTTACAATATTTTTAATAAAATGTTAAAAATCAATAATAATAATAATAATAATAATAATAATTTAAGTATTTTAAAAGTGATTATTTATAATATATGTTTATCTTTCAGTATGTCTTAAAGCAGATTAATATGAAAAATGCTAGTGAACAAGAACAAAGATCAGCTTACATTGAAGTGAAATTACTCTCTAGTTTAAAACATCCTAATATCGTTTCCTATTTTGATTCTTTTCACAATCCTAATGGGACATTAGATATTATTATGGGATATTGTGAGAAAGGTGATTTGTACACTTACATTAGAAGTCGTAAAGGAGTGTATTTTCAAGAAAAGCAGATTATTGAATGGTTTATACAGATCTGCATGGCCTTACAGGTAAGAAATTTGATATTGAATTCTTTTTTAACTAATCATACTTAATAATTTCAACAAACACACCAGAAGAGAACATTTAATTTAGAACTCATAAGCTTTATAATATTGAAATAAAATGAACGAAATTACTTCAGTTAAATGTGTGAGATAAGCCGGGGCTATAAGGGGTTACTCTAGTAACCACTTAATCGACACAGGTTGTTAGAACCCGACCTCGGAGTCGTTTGTATGGCTGAATTTCGAGAGGGGAAGTCGCGTGGGGTGAGTCGGTGGGCGTCGTTAGATAGAAAGGAGACAGGGTAAACAAATAAACAAAGCATTTATTAAAATCTAAGGTTAACAAGGTCTACAAGGCTATACTCGGTTAAATGCGATTAACAACTACAGGATTGATGCTAATGAAAGTCATTGTAATTTAACTAGATAAAGCAAATGTGCAAATAATTAGGATAAACAGTAACTTTTAATAGCAATTATTATTTATTAGGATTATGACATTGATTATAATTTATTGATGAAATAATTATTTGTCTAACAAGGAGATGGCCAGACAGATTCAAATGAAACTTGGCAAGCACATAGCCCTAAACACAAATAATACCTTGTCCAAATAATAGGACCCATTTCTCAAACATTTCCAAAAATTGGACCTCTGAAATTTGAGTGTTCAGCTTATAAGTCTGGAAGTTCTATCATAAGAATGGAAGTAGTCAAGTGGATAAGGTTCTAGATGCTGGACCTACATGATATGGGTTCAATCCTTTGTGAGTTTATTTATTTATTTTAATGTGTAACATAGTTATTTTATTATTTTAATGTATTACACTGGTCTACATCAAAATTGCCTTTTACATGAAAATGTACTTTAACTATAGTTTTCAATACAATGAATCTAATTATAGAACTTATAAGTGATAGTTAGCTTGTATTGTTCATTTATGCTACATAATTGTTTTTTATGGAGTGTGTTTTATCAAATTTCATTAATCATTCTAAAGTTCTAGTGCATGGATTTTATGTCGGTAAAGTTATTTAAAGCTACTTTCTGATGTCAAAAATGACAACTAATAGATTTTTAATTTTTTTAATTAATAGATTTTTTTATATATATGTTTAATTAAGTTGGGGAGGTTGCATATGGCAATAAAAATAAACAAATTTGCAAAATATTTACAAATATATGGATCGCTAGTATTAACCCTACTTTAGAGTTGTCTTATTCCAAGGGTTATATCTAAAAGTCCCGGGAAAGACAAAACCAGTTGTTCTCAAAGTCATTAAGTTGTAAGCAAAGCTGAGTCAGAGGTGTCACATTTCGCAGAAAGGCGAGACAAAGGACATTAAAGGGCTTTGAAAAGAAGGCATGGGAGTCTTTTAGAGGAGTCGTTCTTGATTTTTTTAAGCAACAGGAGATGTGAAAATTATGATGAGCTTGTAAACAATCATCTACAAAAGTATCGGCAGATGGGTTGCAATATGCCCCTTAACATTCACTTTCTTGTTCTCTCATCTTGATTTTTTTCTGCCAACTGCAGTGAAGTAAGCGACAAACATGGCGAATGATTCTACCAAGACATATCGACAATGGAAAAAAGATACCAGGGCCAGTGTGATGTGTCAATGTTAGCAGACTAATGCTGGAACTTGAAAAGAGATACCCCTTAAAGTGATTACAAAAGACAACTGAAAACGAAGAGAAATTCTCGATTAAAAAATGTTATAATATTATGGTATTATTTCTTAATTCTCAGTTTCATGTAAAAAGTTACAAAAACTAAATAAATTAATGTTTTTTTTTTTTTTAAATAAATATAGTTAAGGTTCTTTGACATTTTACTTAAATTTATAGTATTTCATATTTGTGATATTTTGAAACCAAGAGCTAATTCTAAAATTTTATTTGTATATTCGTATTCAGTGACCCCAAATTAGTATAAAAACATAGCATTTATTTAAAAGGCACTCAAAAAGTTCAATTTTGTAGACCAGTGTTATTAGCATTATTATTACTATTCATATTCCTCATGTAAGCTTCAGATATAGTGGTATTGTTTTATTTTAAGTGTAACAAACATAAGTGCATGAGGGAATTGTCCATAACAATAACAATTAAAAGAAAAATGCTTCAACTATGCTATCCTATTTTCATATTAGGGACTTGTCTTTTTCGTCGTGAGCAGTAACGTCTGAAGCTTATTTGCTTGTGTTGACAGAGTACGTAACCACAAGCTAAAATATCTGAAAATAAATATGAAGAAATAAAAATTTTGTTTAATGGCATAAAAGAGTTAAATCTATAGAAACTTTGTTTTCGCTAAACGGAAACGATATTACGATTTTTAATCTCATTTTATAAGCTCTAAATGTGAGGAATAAGAATAGTAAGATAGAATAATAATTTTAATGGTATGCTAAAATAAAGAAATAACTTTTTTATATATATATTTTTTAAACTGAATTTGCCTAGAATTGAGCCCATATCGAGTAATTCCAGCATCTACATCCTTATCCACTCAGTTACTGCCATTATTATGATACATAGAACTTCCAGACTTATAAGCTGAACACTCAATTTTCAGACCTCTTTTTCAGAAATGCTTGAGAAGTGGGTCCTATTATTTAGAGAAAGAACTATTTGTGTTTATGGCTACGTGCTTGCCAAGTTTTGTTCAAATCAGAGAGGACAATGTCTGGCTGTCTCCTTGTAAATTTAGATTCCGCATAATAAGTGTGATTGACTAATATTAATAATTTATTAATTAATTTGAAAATGAATTATCATTTTCAATTTAATTCATTGATACACATTGAAAATATAAATATAATGAAGAAAATTCAATAGATTATTTCCCAATATCTATGGTTATAGAAAAAAACAACACGCTAAACAATGATAAATGTTTATTTAAATGTTAAATTACAACTAGATATTATACTGGTCCTCGTAACAAAAGTTATGACTATAAACATACCAGCTATTGTATAAATAAATGACATAATTTAAAATTAACTATATACTACATAGTAAAAGTATCATTTCATCACCTTCGAATAATAATATTTTTGAAATGGTTTAGATAGTTTCAAATGACTAAATCAGTGGTTCCCAAAGTGGACACTACCACCTCAGGGGGTGATGAGTAAATTTAGGGGGCAAAAAGAAGCAAGTTTGTAGTATGGGGCACTGGAGGCAAGACCAAATGATGGCCATAAGTGAGGGTTTGGGTCACTGATATCCTTTCTCTTTCTTTAATTAAAATGGATAAAAAACACTGCATTTAATGGTTTCTAGATGTTGACAACGATGTACAGTAAAGACACAAAGTTGTCACATTTGTAGAAAAGCTTTTTTAAGGGCTTTTCCAAGCCCTTCTCACACAAAGGAAAATGGGTTAGGGTACAGTTGGGTGTAAGTTTATGGAACCAAGGGGTGGTGGCTCAAAAAAAGTTTAGGAATCACTAGACTAAATGATACAAAATATCATTGTTATGAATTGGTAAAGTGATTTCAAAAAGTAAACATAAACAAATAACATAAAAATTATATAAAATATTCAATATTTATGCATGTAAGTGTGAGATCCCAGATAGTCTGAATCTCTCCTTAAACATACAAAAAATTTGATTCATTTAAGACAATATTTTGTTATAAAAAATGTATGAAATAGATCTGTCGAAAAGAATGAAATAAATAATACAGTTGGCCCCATGAGGTCATGAGTTGTTGCAAATTAACGGGTTGGAATGTTTAGAATGTCGATAGGAAAGATCGAGCTTTGACTCCAACGCTCATAGACATGACAAAATTTAGAAACAAATGAGAAAATGTAAAATTCCTTTAAAAGAAAAACTATTGTGTTGTAAGTTATAAAAAATTCTTAGATGTCAGAAAAGAAAATATCATCGCGTGAGATACAAGTGAAAGTTTCAAAGTTCGACCAACATTTGCAGACAAAGTCGAACAGAGGTGTCAAATTGATTAATGTAGAGTGAACTTTTCCATTCCCAAGCTGGCTGTCTAATTTCACCTGGAAACAGGAAAGAAACTATCAGAAAGTGGAAAGAGAAATTCAGGACCAATCAAATTCAAAATTTCAGGGAGAAATCCTTTATAAACCCCAAGATTCAAGGAGAAGGATGGTCACTTCTCTCTCTTTTAACCTATTTGTTCTCTGTGTCGGTTTCCTTGTCATCTTGGACTTCATCTTCATCGCTTCACCTACGTGCTGCCACTCTATGCCAACTTTCAGCCACTTTGTCCTGGGGCTGCCAATTGCCATCGAGACTCTCACCGATCGCCATCAGGTCATATGGATAAAAGACTGTGATCGTAGACTGAACTTTCTACGTATTCGTTCAAGAGAAGAAATCCTTGATTGGAATTATGTAAGCATTGTCTTTCCAAATAAATAGCTTGTGTTGTAAAGGTGACTGTCTCAGTGTCGACATTACTTTTGCAGCCTTCGTTCATCTTGACAAGAAGAGGGATTAACCTCTCTCTTTTCTATATCAGCAAATCTCACATAAGTGATAATGTGAAATTCATTATTGGGTTATAACCTGGCTAATTAAATATATAAACATTATGCAATTTGGAAGTGTTTTTGATATTGTTTATAGTAACATACAGTACAGTAAAAGTTTCTATATATGTAGTAAGCAATTTCTTGATATAATCATTAGCCAAATGATCCGCTGGATTATCTATTGGGCAATATTAAGGCTAATAACTAGATACAAATCAATTTGGCTAGAGGTTAAGTCCCAGTCAATGCTGTAAGTGACCAATATGGTTATTTCTAAATTAATTAATAGTTCTGAAAGTGGAGATTGGATTGAGGTCTGGGTAGCGTAACTGACAATGCAACTGCACAGTAAGCAGGAGCCGTAGGTTCGAGTCCAGCTCCAGGCCAATTCTTTTCTTCTAGAGTATTTTAAATCTAATTTAATTTAACTCTAATTATTAAATCTATGGAGAGATAGCAACTTAACTGCCTATTTATTGCCAAATTAATTTGTATCTAGTTATTAGCCTTAATATATCCCAATAGAATATCTGGCATATCATTTGCGCGCTATGTATTAATAAATTTTAATTTTATTTCATGAATGTTTTTAATTCTTATGAATAATTACTTTAAAAATTTGAATATATATATACATATAAATGTATTTATATTAAAAATTTTTTTCTAGTATTTACACGAAAGAAATATTCTTCATCGAGACTTGAAAACTAAAAATATTTTTTTGACCAAAAGTAAAATAATCAAAGTTGGTGATCTCGGTATAGCACGTATTTTGGATGGCACTTTTGATTTGGCAACAACTCTAATTGGCACTCCTTATTATATGAGTCCAGAACTCTTTTCAAATCAGCCATATAATCATAAGGTACGTAATATTAAAATATATATAGAAAATGAAAATAGTTAACATTCTATTCTTATTTTTATGGTAAATACATATAAAAAGAAATCTTTTTGATGAAAAAGTTTTGGTTAATTCATTTGAAAAAATTTATTTCGGCTATAGTAAATATTCAGAATGTATTATCTACGGGGTGTAACGAAACTCCGTGCCAATACTTCAGGGATAGATTCTATGATAAAAAATAAGCTTTAAGATCTTTTGTAATGTTTTTCAAAACCTACTTCACTTTTGAGATATGGCCCGCTAGAAAAAGGTACTTTTCAAATTCCTTGACCTTGCCAAAGTACTATACTACAATTGTCAACTTTTAAAAGTAATTTTGTACTTCTTTTATGCTTCTGTCAACAGATTGAGGTAACTAAATGTTGCACAAGTAGGCCCTGTTGTAATAAATGTAAACAAAACCTTATCCACTTTAAGGTTTTGCAGTATCAATCTGCTTTACCATAAAAAAGAATAGTTGGAAAGCAAGAGTTTTTTTAATATAAATTTACTTACAAACATACGTCAAACGAAACCCGATATAAGTAAATATACCAACAACTGCCGTAAATTATTGGGCTAAATTTTGGATAAATGATTATAGATTAGATATAAGTTTGGCACTAAAGTTAGGCATTAGGTGTCATCTCTTATTAAAATTAATAATTAGGTCCGGGTAGCGTAACTGGAAACACGTCCGCACGGTAAGCGGGTGTTGCGGGTTCGAGTCCCGCTTCGGGCAGATTCTTTTCTTCCGGTTTAATCTAAATTAATTAATTAAATATTATAATTATTAATTTTAATAAGAGATGGTGCCTAACACCTAACTCTAGTGCCAGATTTATTTCTAATCTATAATCATTTATCCAAAATTTAGCCCGATCATTTACGGCAGTTGTAGGTGTATTTGCTTATGATATCTGGTTTCGTTTGATGTGTATATTTGTTTATAGAGTATTTTAAGTTTAATTTTAACCCTTGAATCTATCCCTAAAATATTGGCACAGAGTTTTATCACACCTTTTATATTAGGTTTAAGATGAACTTTATAAGCCTTATTATTATTATTATTAACCTAACTTTATTATTTAACATGTAATGAAAATGTTAAACAATTGTAAGATGTAATACATTTGAAAAATGTTAAACTATAACTAAAAATAACCGTAGAATTCATTAATATTATTTTATATGTAATATCTTTACCTGAAAATATCTTAAGAAAGTTGCAGCATCCAAGAAGTTCTTGCTTATCATTTAAAAGATTTGTCAGAGTTTCTAATTTAAAATTTGCATATATTACAATAAAGCATTGTTTATTTTAGAAAATTTTACAGTAGAGCATCGATTATCCGACTCAATTGGGGACTGGGGTTGGTCAGATAACCGAAAAGTATGAAAAAATACATTATTAGTATAGTATATTAGTATATCCCATGTAATTAGTATATTAGTATATCGCTATTAACCTACTTCGCGTTGAATTTTCATCCATGTTAAGCCTAACAAAATTTTTTTTTAAAATAATAATCGTCGTTATTGTATTGTTAAAAATTATTTCTTTATTTTGCAAAAGTAAAGAAAAAAATAGAAAATTAAGCCTGGTTTAAATACCGGCCTACCTTTCATGGTCAAGCCATGTTGCCAGCTAAAACACACAAAAATTTAACAAAAATAATATTAAAGCAGCCAAGACGTAGCCAAATACTGTAGCACCAAATCGCTAGCGGACATTTGAATTTGCCGACTAGAACGCGGTCGGCTAACCGACGCGACGGTTGATCGGGGGTCGGATAATCGACGCTCTACTGCATTCATTTTGCTAAATATTTGTAAAATTTGTTATTGGATTGCAACGACTTTTTCTTAAAAACAAAATGAATAAAAATAAATAAAATTTCTAAAGTTTATTTTTGTGAAATTATATATATTTGAGAATTTAGATTTCATAGTGTATAATAATTTTACGATTGCTAATATAATTTGTATGTTAAATTAATTTTCAAATATTTATTTTGTACTAATTTCATATTAAATTAATAAATTTTTTATTTAAAAAAATTAAATAAAATGGAAATTATAGAAATTAAAAACAGAATATTTATTACTATTATAATTATTATATTTTTGTTGTTTATAACAGTATTTTTATTATTTCTTTTTAATATCAAAATTTAACTACTGTTAATATTTTTAATGTAATTAATTAAGCAGAGTATTTAATTACAAGATAATACACGACATATATTAAATAAAAAAGGCTACTTCTGAATAAATCTAATCAGAATTATTTATGTGAAACATTTTTGTAGTCGGACATTTGGGCTCTCGGTTGCTGTTTATACGAAATGTCTAATCTTCGGCATGCTTTCAATGCTTGGGATTTGACTTCTCTGATGTACAAAATAGTCCAAGGACAGGTAAAAATATTCTAATTCTATTCAGTTTTCCTAATATAAAAATTTGTAATTATATAAAAGTCACAAAAACTTTATTTTGTTGTAGTTTCCACCTATGCCAAAACATTACAGTACCGAACTAACTAATTTAATTTCTTCGATGCTTAATTACGATCCTAATACTCGTCCGTCGGTGAAATCAATATTACAAAATGAATATATGCATAAACATATTAAAAATTTTCTTCAGGAGACAAGTAATTGGTAAAGTAAATAATTTTTTATTATTTGAGTATTTAATTAATTAAATCAAGAAAATAGCAAAGTCAAGGCCGAACTTTTAAACGCGAAAACACGTACGTCGGACTTTCAGCGCCACTTTCCCGTAAGCCTAGAAGTTTGGCAATGGTGTTCGGAAAGTCAGTGGAATCATGCTCGACATTCCAAACGCCATTGTCAAACTTCTAGGCTTACGGGAAAGTTGCACCGAACGTCCAACGTACATGTTTTCGTGTTTAAAACTTCGGCCTCAACCTCGCTAATAGCATTATTGGTCACTTAATTTCATTTCTGTTACTAATTTGCTATCCAAAAGAAAATAAAATAAAAGAAACAAAAGCGCATGCTAGTTATAAGTTGGCATGCACTTTTTTCTGCTCTTTAAAAAATAACAGATCTTGTAAAAAAAAATTTCAGTGTGTTACTCAATATATTTCAAAGTTTGAATTAATTTTGTTATTTAAATTTAGTTCAAATATGCCTTCAGGAAACTAAGTATCATTTTAATTTTAAAAATTAATTTTTGAATTGTTTTTAAGCGTGTTTAAAATTATTATTTATACTACTATTAATTAACAAGTTGGACCTCGGACAGGATAATGGATATGTTGATTGCAGTCTTATTAATATAAAAATCGTTAAATATAAAATATTTAAGTTGGCTATTTAATATCAAAGTCTAGAAAGAAATACTTATCAGCAACATAGCAAAATAATTGTAATATTGGGACCTTGAATAAGTTCTCGCTGTTTTTTCGTAAAAATTAATGCTTTATTTAAAAAAAGTTATACAAAACATGTTACTGAAAGTATTGTCCATCACTAGCCACTACTTTCTCCCATCGTTCTGGCAGCATTTGAATTCCACGTCGGAAAAATGATACGTCTTTTGAGGCTATCCAAGAATCAACCCAATTTTTGGCATCTTCATAAGAATGGAAGTGCTGCTCAGCCAGGCCATGTGTCATCGATCGGAACAAGTGATAATCGGAAGGGGCAATGTCTGGTGAATACGGCGGGTGGGGTAGGACTTCCCATTTAAGTGTTTCCAAGTAGGTTTTCACCGGTTGTGCAATATGTGGCCGAGCATTGTCATGTTGCAAAATCACTTTGTCATGTCTCTGCTCGTACAATGGCCGTTTTTCTTTTAATGCTTGGCTCAAACACATCAATTGTAGTCGATAGCGATCTCCTGTGATGGTTTCATTCGGTTTGAGCAGCTCATAATAAACTACACCTAGCTGATCCCACCAAATGCAGAGCAGAAGCTTTGAGCCATGGATATTCGGCTTTGCCGATGATGTTGATGCATGGCCAGGCTTACCCCATGATTTTCTACGCTTAGGATTATCGTAGTGAATCCACTTTTCATCCCCAGTCATGATACGATGCAGAAAACCTTTCCTTTTCTGCTGTTGAAGCAGCTGTTCACATGTGAAAAGACGCCGTTCGACGTCTCTCGGCTTCAACTCGTACGGCACCCAATGTCCTTGCTTTTGAATCATTCCTAATCCTTTCAAACGTTTTGAAACTGTTGTATGATCAACTCCTAATGATTCTGCAAGTTCAGCTAGCGTCTGACATGAGTCTTCATGAAGTAATGCCTCCAATTCCTCGTCTTCAAACTTTTTCGGTGTGCCAGAACGTTTTTTATCTTCAATGTCAAAATCATTATTTTTGAAGCGTCTAAACCAATCTCTGCATGTTGTTTCCGACAGAGCATGGTCACCGTAAGTCTCAACAAGAATTCTGTATGCTTCAGCTGCAGATTTTTTTTGAATAAAATAGTGCAATAAAATTCCCCGCAAATACTCTTTTTTTGGCACAAAATGCGACATTTTTAACACCACGAGAAAAAAAGTTGTTAACACTTCGGCGAAATGACATATACTGATTTTCAAGGTCGCTTATTGTACTTCCTTACAGATGCGTCACCATCTAAAAATACACGCACACAGTTCTAGTAACGCCCCCTGCTGTAAAACAGCGAGAACTTATTCAAGGTCCCAATATCTTACATAGCAAGTTTTTAAAGATTTTTGAGAAAGAAGATATGAACATTAAGCTGCCTACATATGTATCAGTATACCTGACAGATATACCTGAACATATGGATGAAGACCTGTCAGTTTTTTTATCTATATGTTATATCATATACCAGACATTGGACACTGGTATACTGGTGTACAGTAATACCTCGACTTATGCTACCCCGACTTACGCAAATCCGGGGTTACGCAATTTTTAAATTTTGTCGATTCATCTTTTGTCTGAGTGCCATGCAACTCTTGATTACTCACTCCCCCCCACACTATCGTTCAGCTTACATGTTCGGACGTGTCACGCGGAATCGACACATAGCTACAATTTATTTTGTGTTATTTATTTCTGTGTTTATTATATCTACGGAGTCTTGAGAGACTCTACTATGTCAACCAAACAAAGTAGAATTGATTCTTTTGTATCAAACGAGAAAAGAAAAACTTTATCTTTGGAATGTAAAGTTAACATTATTAAAGACTTTGATACAAAAATGAAAAGGGGTTGCAAATTTTAGAAAATATAGACTCCAGCGAAGAGCGCATTTCTTCTACAAAATGAGAAATAAAAAAATTATTAGCATGCTATGAGGAGATTTTGCGGGAGAAAAAAAATCTTTGAGCCGTCAGACGAATTTGTTAGATTCTATGAAGCCTTCTACTCAAAATAACTTCTGTTTACGATTTTAATAATATAATTTGTTATCTATATGTATTATCTAAGATTTTATTAAACATTTTTTTCTAAATTATTGTCTTGTTTAGTCTCCAGCCCCAATTAAAAATAATTTGTATGTATTTATATGCGAAATTTTACCCCGACTTATGCGAATTGGACTTACGCGGTTATCGCTAGGTCCCACCTATCACGTAAGTTTGAGGTATTACTGTATATGTAGCCAGCTTTAAATGGAGATGTTGATGACTATTTATTACAGATGATGACATCTTTCTCTATTAATAACTGAATGTTTAAATAAGCCAAACAACTATCTGCTATACAATTGAGTGATATACTGTAATAGTTACTTCATGAATTTTTTTATATTAGAAGAATGCAAATATTAAGATTAAACCAGGTTTTATTTTATTTCAGCAGTAATAGAATGAAAATAAAACAGTCGCTGCCGACACAGCATAAATGCAAAATTGATAACAATATTAAGGAAGAAAGTAATTCTGTAGTAGAAGCTATTGCAACAACATCCGAAATAAACAAAGCTAAAGCACACATAGAAAATAAGATTTCATATCCAGCATATAGTAAGAAAATTTTGCTTAACGAGGAAAATTCTAATAATGAAGTTTTCAAATTTTCAAAAAGTTCGGTTAGAAATTTAGAATTTGAGCCTAGTCGTATGAATGACAAATTGAATCGTGTAAAAAATTTAAACGAGAAAGATCGTAAGGATTTGTTAGAAATGAATACAAGAGAAAATAATAAAGACGAAGAGATTGATAAAAGTAATAATTCAAATGAAGCTAATAATATTTTAAATAAATCTACAGATTTTAACTTTCCTGGATCCTCGCGTGAAGTTATTAATGAAGGTAATCACGTTCGGTGCAAAAATTTAATTAGTAAATTTCAAGTAAAATCAAATTCAGATGAGTCCAGTACAGTACAAAAATGTAGCAATAATATATCATTTAAAAAAAAGAAAAACTTTGAGTTTGACGAATTAGAATCTCCGAGGAGGAGGAGGAGGAGAAGAAGAAAATTATTAAGAGAAACCGAAGAGAGGCATTGCGAAGTTTTAGAAGAACTTCGTCCCCTTCCATTGCCACCCCGGAAACCCATCAGTTTATTAACTAATCACGATATAACTGCATCATCAGAAACCGAACAAAAATCATTTGATTGCTTTACTGACAGCAATAAAAAAATTGATTCGTCAAGCACTTGCGCATCTAAAAATTTGTATTCTGTAAGTTTTTAATGTAAATATTTTAATACGTTGAGATTTCTGAACACAAATAAAATTAAATAATATATTTTATTATATTCAAAATAGATCTCAAAGCCAAATTCGGAAGCGAGACGTAGGAGGAGAGAAAAACTTCATTTGCCAAAAGAAAAACAGAAGTTTTCGTTGGAATCGGATGTTTCTTCTGTATGGTTATATTTATTTTTTTCATACACAACAAATATCTAATTGATATAGTTCACTTGTGTTTCCATGAAAGAACATTACTTTAATACAGTGATGAGTCTTAAACCATTATACATAACAATGATAGAATGATGATAGAATATACAAATTGTCATTATGATTACGTCATTTGTCTTACTACTATAAAATTAGTTTTGAAAATTTATACATTCCAGTATATTATAACAAACTAACTACAAAAATATATAATAATCAGTTTCACAAATGGAGTTTTAAAATAAATTTACTCACAAACAAAAACACTTACACTAGCATACCTCAAATTAATACAGTTTTACTAAAGTTTTCATCTGTTCATAACAGACATCTTCAGGTATATATTAAAGAGTAAAGAGCTATTATCATACTCAACAGTAGATGCAAAGGCAACTGTAGCAATTAATTCACTCATTTAAAAATGAATGACAGGAAAAAACAATGTTAAAAATGTAATTTGTTCTACAATGTAGCTACCACATAATTAATAATGGACTGCAAAAGCAAGTGACTGTTGAGCGGAATGACATAAAAATATTTGCAACCTGTACGAGATAAGCTGTCAAATATCACAATAAATGAATTTCTTTCTTCAATGTAATAAATATTTTAATAAAAATTGGATAGTTTTGATGATAATATTAAAAGATTATTTAGCAGCAGTAAAGTACCCCAATTTTAATCCGGCAATCATTTGGTTTCATTATAAGATATCTGGCTTTGAGATGTTTGTGTGTGTATATATACATCATGCCAGGGTAAAGCGATAGCCAACTGAGCACCGTAGTGGGTGATTATAGGCCGTGAGTGCCGAGTTATTCCCGCTCGGTGCCATAAGTAAGAGAAGACGGTTAAATCTAAATTAAATATGTCTGAAGTGAGGGATTGGATGGAGGTCCGGGTAGCATAACTAACAATGCATCGATGCACAGCAGTTACGGGTTGGAGTCCCGCTCCAATTCTTTTCTTCCAGAATATTCTAAATTATTTAATAAATATTAATTTAATTATTAATGGTAGTGGTATAGTAGCTCGATTTAAATTCGGCAATCATTTGGTGACATTATCGACATTTATTATCCATCTAATTTCAAATTAATTCTCTTAAAATCTTAATTGAGCCATTCACAGGCCAAATCGATTAACTCCGTTTGTAAATCCTTAATATAATCATTATTATTTTTACATTTTATGCGTAAATAATTTTACATATCATTATATTAAAGCGTAGCTTTAATGTAACGATATATAAAAATACATTCTACAATGTTTATTTAAATTTAAAGTTCAAATGGAATTTTTAAAAATAATTGATGTTATCAATTTTTATACTTTTTGTTTTGTGGAGTTAATTGATTTGGCAAGTGAGTGGCTCAATTATGAAATACATTATAAAATAATAATAGTAATGCTGTTTACAAATTGTTTTTATAAGGCTAATGAAGAACATAACATTTCGGGAGAAAATGAAAGTAAAGAAGAAAAAAGGTAAAATATAAGATTTTTAATTTGATTTAATTTTTTCAAAATGGAAAATCTCGAATGAAGAATAATTATCATTTTAGTGATGTGGAAATTCAGGAATTTATCGGATTGTTAAATAATACTTTACAGTTAAGCAATCAAAGAAAACAAAATTCTTCCGACTATGCCAAAAACATTTTAATTGATCCTTCTGCTGAAAAACATTCGATTGACAGAAGTAAGTATTAAAGTAATTTTGAAATTATAATCTAATTAGTTAATTTAATAATGGTATGCGACGACTGGGCAGCCAATGCAGTCGTGGCGTTGGCCCACCACTGTGGGGAATGTGGATTTGAATCTGGATGGATGGCCTTGGGAATTTTTCTTGGACTACATTTTGAGGAATTCTGCTTTACTCTCTAAAAAACCTCGTCATAGGATACATCAGAACCCATTCCTCACACCCGTTGTTTGCGTATAAACATTGTTGCCATTTATATTGTTTTTGGTTGGTATAAAACTGCTGGATTTTATCGGGCTAAGATGTGGCTACTATTAACAATTAATCCAGCAGTTCGTTTGGTAAATAATCAGGTTATTGGTAGTTTATACTTGAGGAATATAATTATTGAAATTAGTAAATTAATATGGAATAATAAATTAAAAAGTTTGTTTAATTAATTCTATTTATGATAGATTCTAAGAAATCTTCAAATGCTAGATTTTACTAAAACACCTGAACGCTGTCTTCTTTACCAAGAACAGCTTGAATTTCTCTCAGATAAGTGTATGCAATTTGAATCCATCACTGTGCACTCCCTTCCCAATTTACATTTAGTTTTTATTGATTGTGAGAATCTGAAGAGGAGGGGCAAGTAAGCTAATTAAATCATTTAATTAATTAAAATAATATTCCAATCCGATTCTAACCTCCCCTCCCCGGGAAAAGGGATGACAAAGCAAAAAACCAAAACCCACACACATCCTGTTTCCTGTGATTGTTGTGTAAAGTACTGTTTTTAGTATCTTAGGAAACCGACACTAACTGCGGCCGGTAAAACTTCCGTTAACCTAGCGGGTACTTTACGCGGATTCGAGATTAGTTTGCCAGGCCTGGGCTTTTACGCGTGCACCAAAAAAATTAGTAAGAATCACAACAAATATCAAGTCAAAGTTTCAAATATATTTAATTAGTAAATAGAATTTACTATGTACAATTGTCTATAATCCAAAACAAAATTTAACGAAAAATCACCAAGTCAACCCGACAATAAAACTCAGCTACTTAGCTTAACTTAATCTTAATTCCCCTTTGAAAATTCGACAAAACAAATACTTAGGAACTATGAACAGAATCTCTTACAAACTAAACATCTATCCGTCACCTCACTATACTAGGAACCTGTTTCCTCAATCTTTTCGCTATCGTCAACTTGTCCAATCGAATTCCTCTTTAACACCTTGGATCGCCTAATTCTCAATCGGGGCTTAGACCAGGAATCACCTCGCTCTGGAATTCACCTCCTCCTTCTTCGGTTAGCGCACTGGTTTTATGCTGTGAGGTGACGTCACAATTCAGCTGGGTTACTCCCCTTATTTACATACTTAGTTTTCTAACATTAAGTTTCTTTCTGGCAGCTTTAATTTTCCGACAAAAGCTTATAAACCGTTTACAAAGTATTTAGCACAATTTTCTGGGATGTTATGATGGTTTAGTAAGTATTTCTTTACTAGTGAGTGTGGGGATTCCCCCCTCCATTTTTTCTCTGCGGACTGTTTATTTCCGCTGGGCAGCGCAAGTGCGCGAGATTTTTTTTCCTATGGCGCTCGTTCCTTCGTGAGTTGGTTTATCTTCTTTTTTCATTACTAATAAGAGAGTGGTGGGGAACCTTTGTCCTAAATAAACATAAGACCAAACAAAATAGAATAAAACGAAAAATAATAATAAAAATAACGCTCGGACTCAGTTCCTTACAGTCGGGTAGATAAAACAGTTTGAATATCAACAATCGTTACTAAGGTCGCAAGACAAATCCTGACCTTAGTCACCTCCAGCTATTAATTCAGTTTATTTGACAGCTGTTATCAATTTTATGAGGTAGAATGAGTAACCATACCGGATAGAAAGAGGTCGTAAATTTGACAAAACGTTCGATTTTTGACAATTAATGTAAACAAACTCTAGACACAGAACGGGTTACCCCATACAAAGCACTAGTCAGTTCCCCCGAAAAGCGAGGATAAAAAGGGGTTGAACACAGTCCTCGGGGACGGACATCGACAGTGGACACAGGACCCATCCCACCATAATCCCCAATGCCACCTCCAGCCCGAAGACAGAGCTCTATGTGCCACCCCCTACTGACTGTCGATCCTGGAGCATTTCGCCAACATCCTATACAACTGTCTAAGAGGTATATTATACGTAGATTATAGAACTCTCTCTCTCAGTTAAGTAGTTCTTTAGTCTATAGGTTAGACTAATATTACTCCCGATACAAGTATTGTCTGCCAATACAAGTAGTTACCGTTTAAATTGTATCTTTATTTTTTTCTGTATTCTAGAATAATTGTAATAATATATGTGTTTGTTAAATATGTTGTTTTATGTTTAATGCATGTCATCCTTGAGTACGATCGACACCTTATCCCAACCTCACCAACCCTCCCCACTATACTAAGTTACTCTCCTACGGCCATACTGACAAGGAAGCCGATAAGCGGGGTCAAGCTCGCCGCTTAACCCCCTCGGTTCTCACATTGATCTAGCTTATAAAATATTCAATAGCTTTAATCTAAATAATTGCTATTAACCTCCTGGATCATTTCTCTACTGATCTAGTGATTTAAGAGGCTGACTATGGCAAAACATGAAGATATGCTATCAAACTTAAACAGTTTTGTGACAGACAAACTAAGCTAGATATTTTCACCATTCTCCCATATTATTTTTCAATATGCATTAAACTTATATACAGAAACCCTCATTAGTTCAGAACTCAAGGGAAGAAATAATCGCAACTTTGAATTATCAAGTTTCAAATTATCCGAAATTTACATATTTCTATATAATATGCCAAATGCTATGTAACTGATGTAATTTATTAAGCAAATGGAATATGGCTACATAATAAAAATATTATTATTACTATTAATTAATGAAAATAGCAAACTGCAGGTAAACAGCACATATCCAGTGAAAACTTCAAACTGCCAGATAGGTTTCGTAGAGGCTAAAGCAGATATCCTCGAAATGTAGTCCAAATTATTTTTAAAGTGGCCCAAAAAGTAATCAAGCTGACCAAATGTATTAGCGTAGAGCTCTACAAATATCTGAGTCTGCTACTCGCAGCTCCGCAATTCCAAAACCCAGCCTATATTTTATAAAATAAGAGAAAAAAAAAGGTATTCCACGAGTAAGGTGATACCCAAAAATGTGTTACTGTAAAAGCAAAGCCTTGTTGACTAGATTAGAGTTGTTAACTACGAAACACAATATAGTGCTTTGACGATCACTTGGCTATCTTCTCCCTTTTATTTAGTTGATACGTGCGTACATAACTCATTTTGGGCGTAATATGCCCCTCTTCAGTCAACTACGCACCTTGATATCTCAATATTGTGTTTCGTAGTTAACAAGAATCAAGCACGACACGGTTTCAAGTCATTAATTAATAGATTAGAGTTGTTCTTGATCTGTTGTCCTCTCATAGTATGGAGGCATCTCAATCTGAACAAACGAGTTAACACATACATATTGCAGTTTGTACAGAATTCTCACTTCAAATTTTGAAATAAGGAATTTGATTAGTTCTAAATATGGCTAACACGTAAATCTCTATATCCACAGCTGGGACAAAAGTACAGGTACGAACTAACGGGATTTTGAACTACCCAAGTTTGAATTAACGAGGATATCCTGTAATGTAGTTCTTAAACCACTTGTTTGTCGTATGTTTAATTATAATAATCAGATATTAATTCAGCAGTTTGCCCATTGAATGACTGGTGTAATTTACTATTTGATAAGTATTTATGGCTCTCTCAATAAATGTAATTTCTGTCACGTAAATTAGGCTTTTTTTTTAATAAGATTCCAATTATAGAATTTAGCATGTGATTTATCTTCAGTTATTTAAAACATTAATTGATGCTTTAATTTTCTAAGAGAAAATAATAATAGTTTAGTAGCTAAATGATGTGTTCCCATCTACCGAATAGCGAGGTTGAGGCCGAAGTTTTAAACACAAGAACGTGTACGTCGGGCGTTCGGCGCCGCTTTCCCGTAAGCCTAGAAGTTTGACAATGGCGTTTGGAAAGTCAGTGGAATCATGCTTGACATTCCAAACGCCATTGTCAAGCTTCTAGGCTTACAGGAAAGCGGCACCGAACGTCCGACGTACACGTTCTCATGTTTAAAACTTCGGCCTCAACCTCGCTAATATCAAGAAAGTTTTTGAAAATTTTGTATTAAATTACATTATTACAGATAATTAAATACAGTTTTTTTCAATAAGAATTAATTTCATTTATTTTTTCTTTATTTAGGTACATTGATTAAATCTCATATTATTCAGAGAATAGACTTATTGAAAAGGTATATTGCATTGTAAGGTTATTATATGTTATATATATTTGTTGTTGCTAATTTAATATATAAATATTTAAGGGATTGCATCAAAGCAGTGGGTGAAAATCGTTTAGATGAACTGATAAAAACTATAGAGCCTACTACAAATTTTGAAATTTTACAAGTAAGTCAATTTCTGTTACATATAGTCGAATAATTGTGTAAATTATTTAAAATGAAATAAATCTTATGGAATGACTTTTTTACTATATTAATTAGTTAAACTTAATGTCTATTGTAAAGAAGACAAAATAGAATTCTGCATAAATTTTGAGTAAATATATATGAAATTTTTCATAAATATTGTATAATTAATGTAAAATCCAACTTCAGTTTGATATCAAAGCAGAAAATCATAAATACACCTATCCCTCATTTTACACGTTTTCGCTTTTACACGGTTTAAAAAATAAACGTAGAAAATAAACTGGCTATGATCAAAAGGAACAATTTTTAACTCTAATCTACATCTATATTCCAATCAACCTTAATTATATGTTATAGTTGATATTTAGGATACTAGGTGACAGTTTTATTTCAATCCGTCAAATAGTAACCGATAAACCGATATAGGGTACTCCCCCATACGCATGAAGTTGCATTCATTGCACATAGTTTTAAACCAGAAAATTTTAATTTTTCATATTCATAAGTAACAAACGATTACATTATTTTTAATTACATTTTTTACATTACATTTTTATGAATCTTTCAGATTTTACTTTTTGTTCCTTTGTACTTCGTATTTAATTAATAAAAGAATATATTTTTTTGCCATTCAATATTTTTGTTTGATTTACGTACCTTTAAAAAATTGAAAAAAATTCATAATTAATAAACAACGAAATTATGCGTTTTTTGCATACTTTTCGATTTACACATTTTTCTCAGGAACCTATCTCCCGTGTAAATCGAGGGATAGGTGTATTTAAAATAAGTAACATTTTTTTCATTTTCCGGAGCATTTAAAAACGTCATCACGTATTGTATATTCTGATAGCAACTTCTAATTTGAGTTAAAATGTAGATTGATGATAAAGTTTAATTTCTTTGTTAGAAAAATTTATAATGAAATTATAAACTTAGTATTATTACATTAATATAATATTTTATCCAGAATTCTAATAATTAAACAAATACTGTGAATATTTATGCAGTCAAACCTCCATTTAATAGCGAGGTCAAGGCCGATGTTTTAAACGCAAAAATGTGTACGTCGGACGTTCGGCGCCACTTTCCCGTAAGCTTAGAAGTTCGACAATGCCGTTTGGAAAGTCGACGGAATCGTGTTCGACATTCCGTATGCCATTGTCGAACTTCTAAGCTTACGGGAAAGCGGCGCCAAACGTCCGACGTACACGTTTTTGCGTTTAAAACTTCGGCCTCGACCTCGCTAATATCACCATTTGTTTGTGGTCCTTCAACTTAGTGGTAAACAATAAGACTTTGAGAGTTTTAAATTGATGTGGTTTGCAAATGGCATTGCACATTTGGAAATTCTCAGATATCAAAATGTTTTCCATTTAATATTTATGGAAAACATTTTCCAATTGTCTGGAATGTGACATAGCATAATTCTTATTTTTGTACAAAAAGCTTAAAACATTAAACAATTTATTCCCTTGAGAATTAACTTAATTTATCTTAAAAAGTAAATTTTATTCTTAGCGCAACAACTATAAACAACAAAATTGAAAAGAATTATGCTATGTCGCATTCCGGACGACTGGAAAATTAAGTCGAGGAGTCGGTATCCTTCGGTGCTTTGATATAACGACATCCCGCGTAATCAAACACAGTATATTCATGCATAAATGCAAATGCATTTATTTTTATATTTTTTTTATACAACATATATATCTTCATTAGTCATTTCACTTAACAAGTCTCTGTTGATTAATTTAAATATATATTTAAATTTATAATTAATAGAAAGGCTTGGTCGATTCAATGTATTGATTTTCATATTTTGCCGAGCATACGTCGAAGAATCGATTTAATTTTTTGTAAATGAAATACATAATAATCATCAATAAATTTAAATTAAAATAATTTAAAAATTGTTGTTTGGAATATTTTTTTTTTATTAGGAAAAATTATTTGCCGTACTAAACGAGAAAGAATACGAATTTTCCGAGAAAATTTTACAACTGAAACTTTTTCAAGATTTGTTAAACAAAAACTAAAGAAAGGTATAATATATATATATTTTAATAAATTTTGTACTTGTAATAAGTGTATAATAATAAAAACTTATACCTTTTTGAAATCATTTTCATTACAAAGTATTATATAATTTATTTATTTCATAAGTAATGTTATAAAATTCTATTTCTGCAAAAGAAAAAAATTCTTTTAATTTTAACAATTTAATTGATCAAATTTACAATTACAAAAAGTCCCTTATTGTAATTACAATGATTACGATATCAAAATTGGCTCGTTTTATAAACCAACGCTCTGATCTGTTTTTCAATAGCTACTATTGAAAAAAATGAGATTGGAGCATCAGTTTACAAAACATACAGATACATCAGAAAGATTCCAAAATTTTAAAATGAACCATCTTTATTTTCCTTCAAAACAATGTACGAATTCCAATATGTGAGTATTGGTTATGTCTCTAGTCTTAATCTATATATATATAATCGAGATAGGTTGATAATAATAATAATAATAATAATAATAATCACAGAGCCCAAACGGTTAGGAGTTGAAAGTCGAAATTTGGTACACAGTTAGGGTACATCACAAGAACATACACTAAGAAGGGATTTTTTGAAATTCCCCCGTGGAGTGTTAAGAGAAAGCGAGGTGCAAGATTTATAGGTGCGGATGCGGTTTTTTGCGGAAAATCGAACATATTTTTAGACCCATCTAAAAATTCTCTAATTAGTCTGGAAACGGGGGACCTAATTCTTGCATTCTGCGAAAACGGGTAAGATTGGCTCTAACGTAATAATCTTAATCTTCGCTATCGTTACTTTTTGCCCGAGCAACGCCGGGCTTATCTGCTAGTATGTAATAATGGATTAAATGATAAAAATTTTTTGTGATTTCACATTTTAATAAAATTAATTTACAGAATAGTATAACGTAATTACGGGGCATTCTGGAAGAAGTCGGTAACTTTGAAATAAAATATTTGATTATATAATTTTAAAACTATCAAATTTAAATTGAAAAAGCGTGGGAAAATTACACACAAAATGTTTAAGGGTGTGTGTCAGTGAAATAACACAACAGAATTATAGTGTACCGAGCTTCCATATATTTTAAGTTGTTCGAATATTCTCTTCTAGGCATTCTAAAAGTTTCAAGGTAATGTGCTAAATACATTTTGGATTGAGTTTTGTGCTGGAAGTTGTGTGGTCAATTTGTACATAATGTTCCAGCTTCTGTGATATTTCTATGCATCGTGACTTAAAATTAAATTGCAGAGATTTTCTTAAGTTTTCTTCTTTTATATCAAATACAATAAAATTGATTTTAAATAGCTCCATCAGATAAATATTTAATATGCAAAAGAGCATGGAAATAGGTAATTTATTTTAATGCTGCTCTTTAATATTAAAAAGAAATTTAAATGAAATGTTCAGACTACCAGCAGAACTCGTGCGAACCAATTGCGAATGTCGAGCGGTACGGCGGGTAAACACAAATTAGTATATCACATCTGTTTGCGACGACAGCCAAAAAAGTTTGGCTTAGAATAGAGGAAATTTAATTTATTTACAATTAGGAAATGTCCTAATACAAAAGATTTCCTTCCCCACACCAATAAAATCAAGCTAAAAATGTACGATTACAGAAGTTTATCAATTACTAAGCATACATTTACAACTTTTTTATATTGCATGTAATCAAAGTGAAGCATATGTTCGATATTAATCGTACTGTTAACTATCAATAAGAGAAATATCTACTTTAAAAATAAGGTATAACCAATCAGATAAAATATAATTATTAAAGTATTTTGATTATTTACTTTCTGAATATGGGGAAGACTAAGCTAACACTAGTATAAGGTAAATGCAAAATTTGTTTAATAGCAAATAAATTTCATTCCATTCTTATGAAATTCTGTTAATAAAAAGATGGAGTAGCCATAGACCAGATATGTAAATGATAATTGATTGGAAATTAGAAAAATAGGTAGTCATTCCATCTCTTCTAAAAACATTTTATCATACATGTATAAGAACTTTATATTTATTTAAGATTTATAATGATCCAACAATATTAGTAATACACGTGCTCTAATATTGGGAAGGTTGAGGCCGAAGTTTTCAACGCAAAAACACGTATGTCGGACGTTCGGCACCGCTTTCCCGTAAGCCTAGAAGTTTGACAATGTCTCTGTGGAATTGTGCTCGACATTCCAAACGCCATCGTCAAACTTCTAGGTTTACTGAAAAGCGGTGCCGAACGTCCGACGTACACGTTTTCATGTTTAAAACTTCGGCCTCGACTTGCTATTGTTGATTCGTCGACAATTGTAAAAGTGAAATTTAGACATTTTGAAAAAAAAACTTTATTGACAATTAACTCGACAACCATTAAAGTTCAGTCTCGTGTCAATGTCGATCACATCTCTCCACCTTTGCCAAAAACTTTCATTCCTGCAAGCATAGAATGACTGGAGTTTTTCTTTGAAGCAAGCCTCGAGCATTGGGTATTGACATTGAACCATACATTGGCAATACGGTTCTATAGGCTGCAAAATAAATGACGGTCGGTTAGTGCAGAGTCTGGGCCATAACGTGGACGAGGCAAAACCTCTCGGCCCAGACCGGCCAGCTTCTCTAAGGTCGTCTTTTTCTCCAGTGGAATCACTGCCCGGATGGGGTTTATCCAGAAGCAAGAAATCGCCATCCTTGAGTTTCTTGAACCAGTTGTAGCAAGTCTGCTTGCAGATGAGATTGTGAACTTTTGTCGAGTTGCGACCACTTTTGAAGAAACAGAGCAACAGCTTGCAAATGTGTTCTTTCAAAAGTTTCATACTGTCAGAAATTGCTGACGAGTCTATTTCCGACGAAATATGTGGTAAATGTCCCCTGGTTACTCTATTTATATGCCCACATTGAATGTTCTAGAACAATTTTTTCCAGTCATCTCTAGAAAAAAATCAAAATGTCTAAATTTTACTTTTACAACCAGATACATTATTTTTAAAAATTTTTTTTGGAGTAGAACTATGCATTCACTGTATACATAATCATAATAATTAAAATTTTAAGCAATAAAATTTCTACAATTATTTTGCGTGTTCTGTTTTATTTTACATTATTTGGTAAATTTAAAATTTTTCAATTCAAATGTCTCTTAAAAGAGTTATACAGTTAATTTCCAAAATTTAGAATCATAAACATCGGCGTGATATTTTCTTTTCTTAATATTGGAACTAGTTAAGAAGTATTTGACTAAAGTACTGCATTTGTTTCGTTCCAGTAGAACTGTTTGCTTTCTTACAGAACGAAACGTGTTAAACGAGTAAGATTTATCGGCTTGCTTTAATGCTTTCCGGCTGCATCCAGACCTAAACACAATTCTGAATATATTAATATGCTGCTCAGGGCAGACTGATAGTATTGGCATACTTCCACACACATCCACACACAAACATACATAGACCAGCCAGCCAAAGGGGATTACAACAGACACAAATACACCAAATTTTACTTCACCGTGGCATGCACAACATGCAGGGGTAACACATTGATTATACTGGTGCAGTGTGCAAATTCAACCCAGTGTAAATTTAGCAGCAGCTGTTTGAGCACATTGTATGAACTGATAAGGTACCATACATTTTTCCCAGAATGGAGTATGTACACCAGCACCGTGTTCCCCAGACTTGACTCTGTCGATTTATTTTTCTTGCCAGACCACCTAAAAGCATCAGACAGATACAGGAGGCATGTAGGATGGCAATGCCGGTATACTACTTGCAACCTATAATGCAACCCTTTGTAGACAGTTGAGAGATTTTGAGTGAATTGAAAACATATTTCATAAAAAAATATATTAAAAAGAATTTATTACACCTTCATTAAAAACAAATTTCTTTTATCTATTTACAATCTTTTTAATAACATCTGTTAACAACAAATATTTATGAAAGAAATGTGGAAATCTCCACCAAATACTTCCAAACACTAAAGATAAACTGGTCAGTCCTAAAAGATAAAAAGACACCGATCCAAATTCCCATTTTGTCGGTTTGTAGGCGGGACGGACCACTTCTGTTATGACGTCCGCCGGTACGTATGTGTCGTCTCGAAGCTGAAATTTTAGTAATTGTTCCAATTTTAACTACTTTATCGATTCTATTATGTAATAAAAAAACTCGAGCATACCTTCTTCAAATACATTGCAAGAAATTTCAGTTCTTCGTAGAGATTATGTGCATTTTTAATACTTTGTTCGGTTTCTTTAATTAAATTTTGTACGTTAAACGGTTGCTGTATGAAAAATAATAACAACATTAGAATAACGAACAATTCTTAACACAACATGTATACTTATTTTTGAATTATGACGTGAATAAAATAAACATATATAAGAGAAGTTAGCATTTGAAAGTAAATTCTACACACTAAGAATTGACTTTATCGTCATCTTTTTGAAACATTTGAAAGATTGTTCTTAGCAAAACCAAAATCTATTTTATTGATTTGTTTCAATCAATTCATATTGATGCCAAAAGAGAAAATTTTGGAAATTTTTTTTTCTGTCATCAATCTGTTTTGAAATGCGTATAGAATGTAAGAGTCAGTCAACATTCTCTTCTAAAAATGGAAAGAAATACTAGTGTAATTTTCTCAGTATGTACAGTCCCGACCAAAATGATTGACTATCAGTCGATCGATTGCGCAGCTGTGGAAATTGATCACTTGTTACACCAGGACGTTCTATCTCTTAGCAAAGGCGTTTCAGGTGGACTGATCCGATTTGAGCCGTAATAGGGGTGAGGAAATCGAGCCGGAGGGACTTAAGCGTGCAGTCAAGCGCTCTGCAGGTTGACAAGACTCACTAATCGCTCATCGCTTGCCTAAAACTGCGTGTGTAGCATAGGCCGTTTTTCTTTTAAAATTGTAAATTTGCCGCCACTGATCGTCAGAAATATGATTTTATCCGTTATCTTTATACTTTTCTTTCTGTATAATGTTTTATTTACGTTTATTTTCCTGTAATTTGAGACGATACAGCTTTAAAATAAACAGATCAGGTCTCACTTGCCAATAGATTATCTCAACTTTCACCGATTGTCGTCGGTTCCTTTGTAATCGGAGAGGAATAGGACCCTGTGTCAATTTCACTGTTAAGTGTTAATTGTTTTTGCGGTAATCTGAGTAGAGGGGAGAAGTTACTTAATAAACCGCCAAGTGTTTTATTACTGTTTAAACAACTGCTCCCCAGTTGTTATTTTTAGTAATAGGAGAGGGGTAGATCGTGTGTCAAGGTCAGTTAAAGTTTATTACTTTCGCAACAGGGTGTCATCTGAGCTGCCACCCACTCCCCACTTAAATGACAACAACGCGCTAAGTGTTTTATTACTATGTAAACAAACTCCTTTCCCTGTCAGAAGTGGGTCAAATGTCAAGCTTACTATTTAATAGTATTGAACAGAATGTTGTTCTTGATATTTAACTATCATTTTGTCAGAACTCTTTATTTTGAATACTTTTCTTATAATTTATTTTCACTTTGGTTATAAAATTGTTTTTATCATGTTTTAAATCCGCGCGTTTTATAATACACTTGTATAAAGTTACGAATTAAAATTGCAATGCATATTTCGTTGTTTTATAAAATATTTATTGATTATACAGAGTTTGCAAAAATGTTTGCATATCTCTTCTTCGTCATTATATATATATTAATAAAATATATTGCCAGTTTATAAACAGATCTTTTTGTATTCAAATATGTTTTCATTATATCGATTATATATTCATATTATATTCAAATTGAACTTTTATACTTTGTAAATATTCACATATCACATTATATTTTATTTGTTTAATTCTATACTACTTGTAATTATGTAAAAAATATTTTTATAACATTTAATTTCTTTTTATATGTTTTTAATTATTTTTTAAGCTATTGTGACCTAATCTACGAATAGCAGCTTCCCACGCATCACATAGAGTTTTTTTGGGAAAGCCATCATTGCACACGTAAAGTTGCCTCTAAAGTTGTTTATCCGGGAAAGATGCCATTCAGGAACTATTTTCGACATACTCAAACAAAATAAATATACACACTTTTTAAAATTTCTAATGATTATTTATTTCAATAATCAAAAGCTATACATTTTTCCACATCTCTCCTCATCAATTTTTCCTTCTGAATTTTTCTTCTAAACTTGCCTTTTTTCCTTCAACACATTATGCAAATGAGTGCTCATTTACATAATGTGTTGCATTTATCAGAAAATTCGAGGTGAAGACCTGCAGTAATTAGAAGGAGACATACACAGTAAATAATGACAGATTTTTTTCTCTATATTATTTATGTCTGTTACCCTGAAATTAAATACACTTGTCGAGGCGAAGCGATAGTATATAAAGCCTTTGCTGAAGTGCGGGATTAATAGTTTCGCCATGCCGAAGCCTATAGTAAACGAAATTCGTCAACTGGTGATCAGCCATCAAGAGGATGGAAAGTCAATATCCGAAATAGCCGAATGCCTGCGTATTTCTCCAAGAAGCGTGTCGCGCATCTTAAAATTGTACAGAGAGACTGAGTCAGTGTCGCCTGGACACTCATCTGGCCAACCGCACCTGACGACCCCGACTCAAGGCGGAAAGCGAGGCGAATCCGTTCGCCACGGCGTCAACTCTCAGGTCTGCAGTGAACCTGAACGTGTCAGTAAACACAGTAAAGCGGAGGTTAGTAACATTTGTAGTATAATATTCCAACATTGCAACGAAATATATTTCTATCGATAAGACGAACCGCCAGACATTTCTATTAACGTGCTCTTGCATATACAGAAATGTAGGAAGCAGGATAATACATTTTTATTTTATTCATAGGTTGCGAGAAGCAAATCTCTTCGGAAGAATTGCCGCTAAAAAGCAACTCTTAAGTGTCACAAATCAAATGGATAGACTTGGATTTGCGCAACAATATTCCCGATGGACAAAGGCGGATTGGTCGAACGTCATTTTTAGTGACGAAAAAGTATTTTGCTCAAGTAGCAGTGGGCCGATTTTGGTTCGACGGCCACCAGCTACCCGCCATGATCCTAAATATGTGTGGCCCACCCAAAGAAGTGGGCGTTTTTCGCTAGGTGAGTGTTTTTAATGTGGTGTTTTCGTGTATATATGTCATTACCTCTTTAAACATGACAACTTATCTGCTTTTTCTGTTTACAGGCGTCTGGGGATGGATGAGCGATGCGGGTCCCGGGGAGTTGGTTCGCATAGACGGTCATCTCACCGCCGTGCAGTATGTCGAGATCTTAGATCAAGTATTACTACCGACGGTAAGGGCCGTCTATGGCGATAAGCGGTTTTTTTTTGTTCAAGACCGCTCCCCGGTCCACACATCGCGAATCGTTTTGAGGTGGATAGACGACCATCCACAAGTAGTGGATCTGGGATGGCCGGGGAGAGGGGCGGACCTCAACCCAATCGAACATCTTTGGGCCAAGCTCACTGACGAACCCATTCAGGCTGCCAATCCCAACGACCTTTGGGACATTGTCTCTAGTCGTTGGGAGAAGCTTCGCGAGGACATGCTTTGTCACACACTTGTGGAAAGCATGCCCGAGCGACTGAATCAGGTCGTTGAGAGAGTTGGATTGTGGTCGAGGTTCTAAACCTCTCCCCTCCATCTGCGTTTTTTTTTCTTTTTTGTTAGCGGTAGCTAACACCGTTTTGTTTCGTTACATATAATTGCTATGTTCTATTAGCAATTAAGCAACACTTTGATGATTCGTTATGTTTTGTTAACCAATTTTGTTACTTGAATTAATAAATGCATTTACTCATTTTTAATTTGTGTGTTTTTATAATAAGTCCCAAAAACACTTAGCACGTTGTTGTCATTTAAGTGGGGAGTGGGTGGCAGCTCAGATGACACCCTGTTGCGAAAGTAATAAACTTTATGTGATGCGTGGGAAGCTGCTATTCGTAGATTAGGTCACAATAGCTTAAAAAATAATTAAAAACATATAAAAAGAAATTAAATGTTATAAAAATATTTTTTACATAATTACAAGTAGTATAGAATTAAACAAATAAAATATAATGTGATATGTGAATATTTACAAAGTATAAAAGTTCAATTTGAATATAATATGAATATATAATCGATATAATGAAAACATATTTGAATACAAAAAGATCTGTTTATAAACTGGCAATATATTTTATTAATATATATATAATGACGAAGAAGAGATATGCAAACATTTTTGCAAACTCTGTATAATCAATAAATATTTTATAAAACAACGAAATATGCATTGCAATTTTAATTCGTAACTTTATACAAGTGTATTATAAAACGCGCGGATTTAAAACATGATAAAAACAATTTTATAACCAAAGTGAAAATAAATTATAAGAAAAGTATTCAAAATAAAGAGTTCTGACAAAATGATAGTTAAATATCAAGAACAACATTCTGTTCAATACTATTAAATAGTAAGCTTGACATTTGACCCACTTCTGACAGGGAAAGGAGTTTGTTTACATAGTAATAAAACACTTAGCGCCTTGTTGTCATTTAAGTGGGGAGTGGGTGGCAGCTCAGATGACACCCTGTTGCGAAAGTAATAAACTTTAACTGACCTTGACACACGATCTACCCCTCTCCTATTACTAAAAATAACAACTGGGGAGCAGTTGTTTAAACAGTAATAAAACACTTGGCGGTTTATTAAGTAACTTCTCCCCTCTACTCAGATTACCGCAAAAACAATTAACACTTAACAGTGAAAATTGACACAGGGTCCTATTCCTCTCCGATTACAAAGGAACCGACGACAATCGGTGAAAGTTGAGATAATCTATTGGCAATTGAGACCTGATCTGTTTATTTTAAAGCTGTATCGTCTCAAATTACAGGAAAATAAACGTAAATAAAACATTATACAGAAAGAAAAGTATAAAGATAACGGATAAAATCATATTTCTGACGATCAGTGGCGGCAAATTTACAATTTTAAAAGAAAAACGGCCTATGCTACACACGCAGTTTTAGGCAAGCGATGAGCGATTAGTGATTAGTCTTGTCAACCTGCAGAGCGCTTGACTGCACGCTTAAGTCCCTCCGGCTCGATTTCCTTACCCCTATTACGGCTCAAATCGGATCAGTCCACCTGAAACGCCTTTGCTAAGAGATAGAACGTCCTGGTGTAACAAGTGATCAATTTCCACAGCTGCGCAATCGATCGACTGATAGTCAATCATTTTGGTCAGGACTGTACAGTACCTACACACAGGCATATCCTATAGAACAGGGGTGGCCAACAAGTCGATCGCCGAGCCAATTTTGGTCGATCGCTAGCGATGTCTTGACTTAATGTATTATATTTGTAACCGAACGCAACTGTATGCATGCAGTTATGACTCGACTCACAAGCAGTGAGTGCACTTCGTACTGAAATACAGTGTACAAACATAGTATGTATTTCACACTCCCCCTCCCCACTTAGACTATGCCTATGACAACAAGTCGATCGCGACACACTTTTACGATAAAAAGTAGATCTTATGTGCACAAAAGTTGGCCACCCCTGCTATAGAATATCTTTCAATTTTTAATATTAATATCTAAACTTCATAGAATAACACACATCTTTCAATATAATGCTTTATGGGTAATGTTTACACGAAATACAAAAGCTGGTTTTGCTACTAGCATTAGTCTTCTGCAATTAATTTTTGAAATGATCATTCATAATGTGTAATAATTGGTTTCAAAAAAATGACACATTATTGTTATTATAAATATATATTCAAAAATAATAATTTCAGACTGCCTGTAAAACTGAATTTTTCTATTATATTAGGTAGCTTAGGAATTATTTTTCTTTCGTAGTGTGTTATGAATTATTATAATAGATGTCTTTCCTATCATCATTAAAAATAAAACCACAATTTATATATAAATAAAAAGTCTTTACCTGACTAAGTTCTAATATTCTTGGATGGCTCTGAATTTTATGTCTCAAATAAATAATGGTACCTCTAAGATAAGCTAGATGTCTACTAATGTTGGACATCATCATCACGGCTTCAGTACAGCTGAAATTATTTTAAAATTATGACAATATTCTACATTAAATCTCAAATATATAACTTAAATATTCTCTGTTCTTAGTATTTAATTGCTTGCTGTTAATCTCAATTAGTTGTATGTCGTTCAGAAATTAGCATAAAGTTGCTATTGAGAACGAATCGTATGGTCCTTATTTTATTGTGTGTGTTGGTAAAAACGAAGAACCGAAGAGGGGCGTAGAGCCCGAAATGCATATCCGTTCTAAATTATAGAAAATAAGTCTACTTTTTCTGTCAAAGGAAGTGTTCCCATATGACTCGTTTTCAATAGCAACTTCATGCTAAGTTACGAAGGACACAGAACATACAAAAAACTCTGTTCGTAATTTTTAACATAGAGAACAGAGTGTCAGTCAAAAAAGGAGAACTTATCACAGTGCTAGCAGAACTTTTATGCAGAACTATAATGGAATGAAGCTAGGATTATGACATCTAAAAGAAACATTATCAGAATACAGGTATACCTCGAGTTACGTCGTTTGTCAAAAAAGTGTACGGAAAGATAAAAATCAAGTTTAAGTCATTTTATTCGACTTTACATCCATCTGCCACAAATATTGAAGTTGTAACGTCACCAGAAAAGCATTAAAAGCACATAAAATCATATTAAAATATGCAGATTTACAGTCCCAGAGAAAGAAATATATCTGTGAAATATAAATGAACAAACGAACAAAATATGAATACAACACAGTCACATATGTGACTGTGTTGTCTTCATATTTAGTGGTCTTTAAGAGCTCAATATTGGCATTTTCCACGGTAGTTCCAATATCTGTCATAATGTGGTTAAATAACAAATAGTTATTAAAATTATTTTGCAATAGTAGAAAATAAACTAATTTATGTTAAATTTACCAATATCAAGTGGCACTGACTACAACGCCAATATTTAAATTTTTTCGTTTTTGGATTTTAATTTCAGAAAATTGATCAATCTAGCTGTTCTCAAACAGCTAGATTGATCAATTAGTCAATAGTGTCTCTTTTAGTAAGCATTGTTAAAGACCCTTTCGTGTCCTATCAAATTTCTTAAATAATTTTTAACTCGTTTTAAAACAGAAAAATTCTGTACTGAAGCCGGGCCCCTCCGAATTACGGGCCCTAGACATTTGTCTAATTTGGCTATTGGTTAATCTGGCCCTGCTTAGAGCAAACCACATTCACAAATAAAGAGTCCACGATGTACTGTAAACATCACCAAATCGTAAACATGTACAGTACATTTACAAATATGTACCAGTACATACATGTATTCATAAATTTAGATTACTTTTTTTCCTGTACTATATTAAAAACTAAAATTTATTTGTTCGTAAGCTTAATATATGGTTAATAAGAATCTATTTTATTAAAAATGCATTTATAAATAAAATACAGAACTGGGAATGGTTATTTGTGGTTTAGCCTAATGACAAGTAAATTCGACTTAAGTCGCCTCTCCCGGAACCAATTACTGAACTAAGGTGAGTGTAGGGTTTGGAATTGCTAGGCGAGCGATTTCCGCCCTGTTTTTTTATAACGAACTTTCATAACGGGAAATCCGTTAGAAACTTCCGTGGGAAGAACCGTTAAGTTTCAAATCGACGACCGGCCGACGATTGGCCGGCGGGAAGTGACCGTTGGCGGCCGTTGTGGGAACATTCGAATTTGATTGGCAGACGATTCAAACGCCGGGCACTATTTAAGTAGCAGTTTCGGCGGGAACTGGAGTTCGTATCGGGATCGGCTGAGTTCGTATCGGGAAGATCGGATCGGATTAGGATCGTTGTTACCGAAGTTCTAACTGTCTCTCTCGTTGGACGCAATCTGGGGAAAGTAAACCCCAGTGGTTTAGTACGAACTTGTTCCTGACTCGGAGGTGCTGTTAATTACAAGTCTGTTTGTGGAGGTCGTAAGGAGTTTCTTTAGACGAACGTGTACGGGAATAGTCGGTTGTCGTTGGATTAGTGTTTGTGCATATTCAATTGTGACTCTAATTTGTATTATTTTGTACATTTTTACTGTAAATATAAATTTTGTGTTTCGTCAAACCGACTGAGTGGTTATTTTGAACATTACTGTGAGATATGCCTGTAATAGAAGAATTAATAACAGCAAAGGAAAAGAATCATGTAATTAATACAAAAAATGCAATGGATTTGACTTGGTCCATAGATATGGATAATGAGATCAGTAAAGGAAAAGATAACTAGGAAAAGATAAACTAAATATGAACCATCTTTAATGTTTAATTGGCTTGAAAATTGATTATTAAGTAACTTTAGAAATAACATAATGGGCTTAGGTTTTATTTTCGAATTGAATAATGTATATTGAAAAACTTTAAAAAAATCAAATGTACAAATAATAATGTTCTGCTCTTACTAAATAAAATATCAAGTGAAAGATTTGAACATATACTGGAAGTAACAAACACATAACCATTAAATATGCAGTAACTAACATTTATTAATCTAACGTTTTCAGTCCTTTTGATTGGCCGTCTTCAGAAAAGTGCATAAAATTTTAAATTTCACAAAAAGAACAAAGCCATCCATATTCCAAGATGATTTTTATAAACTTCTATTTTTGGAATATACAGATTTTAAAAACACACATTTTATAATATGTAAAAATAACCTACGTCGCGCGATATATTGCAAAATTGATAAACATCTAAAATGTCTATTACCAAAGCAAACCTGTGCGTAGAACCTTCCAAATTACACTTTTCATATTTATACTCTCACACTTGCATCCTCTTACATCGTTTTCTTGTAGATTTTATTTATCGATACTTTCCAGCCTGGTGAAACCATAGTGTTTTCTCTATAATTTACTGTCTGCCCTCTTTTCGTAGCCTTATGAATGTGTCGTGTTTCTGCATATTTAATCCATTGCTTATCCTGCTAAAGTAGTTTACTTACTGCATATTTAATGGTTACGGGTTTGTTATTGTGATAGTGCAGTTACAGAAAGGATTAAGGATACACTGGAAGTTCAAAGTTTGAGAAAAAGTTACAAATTTGAAACTCGATGGAATGTATCTGGAGTAGAGTCGAGAAAGCTCAAAAAACTTTTTATTTACATGTATTAAATGACCTCTACAAAGAAATAATTTGTTGGAATAGTATAGAAAACTACTAAATTGATTTATTAAAAAACAAGATTTTGTTTTTATTTGCGAAAAATAAAGGGCATGAGCTTATGCCCATGAATTTATCTTAGATTACTATAGATTACTCCCTATGGAATTTCGGGAGTGAGTGTATATTTGAACTTGGGACTGAGACGAGTTCAATGGTATCCTAATTTTTGACCAGAGACAAAAAATAAGAAAGTCTTCGTACTTTTTTAATGCTATCATGCAGACGGCACTGTAGTTGCTAGTACTGCCATCTTGCGGTAAAGTCTGCAAACCATGATGTTGGACTACTGTCATCTCCCGGAGGGATAGGTTAGGTTTGTTGGACAAGCCGCGATAGCGACGTGTAGTACTAGCCAACTGCAAGTGATAGCGAGTGTGTCGGTGGCCGAGGGGCCTAAGCCCCAAGGTCGAGGAGTGCGAGGGTGTGCAAAAAGGACTTAACTCCAACTGCAGACAATCGGTGTGCTCGTTGATCAACATCTGTCTCTGTTGAAGGTATATATGGCCAGACTGCCTGTTAAACACACGATAGGTTTAGAGGAGAGAGTGATGCGACTTCCAATCATCACGCGATTGCCGAAAAAAGTATGATAACTTTCTTATTTTTCGTCTCTGGTCCAAAAGTAGGGTATCATTGAACTCGTCTTCGTCCCCTCAGTTCAGAAATATACTCAAAGTCCTGAAATTCCATAGGTGGTAATCTATAGTATCCCCTTATCTTACACCAAGATTACAATCACTACACTCGTAACTCACTGCAAGACTAATCGCTACACCATTCATAAATTGTAAAAATCCTTAATTCACTATTAAATGAATTGAAACCTAATTAGTTTTTAGACTGATGCACAAAACAGAACTAATAAAAAAGAATTGAACTAGACATTTCCTAAGTTTAATAAATTCACTTGTATACACCAGCCTTGACCTCTTGTCCAATAGAACAATTTATGAATGTTTTTCTGAGAGAACATATTAAACAAAAATATGACAATTGTTTTTATAATCTTCTAAACTAAGTAAATTGATGATAAGCAATATAAACATACATTTACATTGTACATAAAAGATTTTATAAGATTGAACTCATCAATAATATTTAAAATTACATTAACATATGAAATATAAAAGTTTAAAAATTTGTTAACAATTATAAAAATAAATTAATTTTGTATTAATAAATCATATAAATACCTAAGAATATTCTTATTTTGAATTTCTGGTGTTTTGGAAGTCTTGCATTGACTTGCATTTAAGCAAACAATTTCTTTTAATATTACTTCTCTATCATTTGGATCTATGATTCCAATCTATATTTAAAAAATAAAAATTAAAAAACTGATTTATTCTTTTTATTATATTACATATAATATTAATAAGCTCGCTTTGTGGCCACCTCACTTGCGTGGCTATGCCGGAGATTCCCCTGTAAAATTGCATACATTTGTAAAAAACATACCTTTTTTAAGTCTTCTTCATTCAACGTAAGTAAATCTTTATAAGACAGTTCATTTTCATAAAAAATTGGTAACAAATCACCCCGACCAATTCCGACAAAGAATAGCTCCAATTCACTAAAGTGTGTAATATTTCTAGAAAGTAAGTAACAATTTTTGAATTTAATTTAAAATAACTATATTTTCAATAAATTATCATTATTAAATAAATAAAATAAATTTTATAACTGATGAATATATATATAAACAAAGAGTATAATTAAGAAACTTCCAAGCTTATTTGTCCAATGATAATTCTCTCAGTTATAATGATTATTTTACATGGTAAAATTATTATAAATAAAGCATTATTTACACGAATTCAAATAAAACAAAACAGAAATGAATTTTTTACATTCAACATGGCTTTATCTTTGATTTGAAATGTTCATACCACCAGCGAATTAAAGCATGCAAAATAATTTAAGTAATTTACAACAGAACAATCTTGTTAAGAAAAAAACATTTGATATTTAATCAAATACATAATAACTACTACGCATTTAATTATTTGATTGAAAAAAGTGTTTTACAAAACAAAACAGAGTTATACAAACATTACTATTAAAAAGAAATCAGTTGTGAAAAAATAATATATTATAAAGACGAGATGACTGTTCTCCTAATTAACAATCTCATTACAAGCAAATAAACAATGCATAAACTATATTGAAAAGTAAAAAACTCTTTCGTCTTCAGAATTCATCATTTCATAGTCACCATTTGTCAATGGCAACTGAAACAATAGATTTTGTAGACAATTTATTTTGTATTCTTCAATATACTTTTTATTATTTAAATTACTGTTGGCCATTTTTAATAAAATAAACAATGTATATAATCATAAAATCAAACAGTAATAACTAAATAACAAGAAAATTACTTATTGCATGGTGCATTAATGATTAATAAATTAATCAATTATTAGTTAATTATTTTTTATAAGCATAATAAAATATTTGAAAATGAATTATAAGGAATTCATTTAGTGAGATTAAATACAGGTACTCCTCACTTTACGACCAATCGAGTTTCGACCTGCAATTCGGGGAATCCCCTTTCTCAGCTTGAGTGTCGATCAGTGGCGAATGGCAACATGTGCACTAAGTGTACTATAATAGGCTAATAGCGTACTATAATAGTCCTTTTATGAATAAATTTGAAGTTTGTCACATAATTTGTATAATTTTACAACAATCCTATATTCCCGGCGCAAGCTCCTCACTTATCGATGTAGTTGTTGGAACGGAACTCGGTCGTAAAGTGAGGAGTACCTGTAATGAATGTAATCTAATATGGAAAAAAAAAGCTGATATTTTTGGTTATTTCAAATATTTTTGAACATATAAATTATAGAAATTTTTGTTTTTGTATGAATATCATGTTTTTCATTACTTTAATATTAAATTCCAATAATTATAAACAAACACTATTAATTAACTACCACTACAATGTGTCAGAAAAAAATTGAAAAAAAAAATTTCCTTACTAATCCTATACACAATGTAATAAATGTATACAAAGTTAAAATTTCTGACAAATTATTAAAGTTCAGAAGTTGAAAACCAAGCTAAAACTAGAATTTAATAAATTTCTTCCGAGATGTTTAAAATCAAAATTTTTTAAAAATATCTTGGTGTTATAAATATCTATTCATACAAAATCACTTTAAAACACAGTAGTTTCAGTATATTCAAATCAAAAATTATTCTATCCTTGTGTTTAACTAGTTCTGTCATTAAACTTTCATGACCCAAGTTAATTCTATTTGCAATATGTTCTACAGCTGTGCTTAATATAAACATAATTATACATGATTTGCCATCTTCAGTCTTGTAATTTTTGGAGATTCAAATACATATAGTAAAAATGTAAATATGTTCACATTTAATGATATTTTTAAAACATGCATTCTAAAGTTAACTAAACAATTACTGTGTAGATGAAAAAAACTTGTGTATATATTGATATAATAAACAAAAAAATAAAAAATAAAAATCTCATTTTCTTTTTGGTATTTTTATAGGTTTATTAATACATTAAAAACATACAAACCTCACACAACTAGATCTGACTCTCTCGTGAATTTTGTGTGGATCATTATATTCCTTTTCGAAGGCTTCAGTCAGAATTTCTGCAATCTAAAATGTAATTAAGTATTAAAAGCATTTTATCATGTTGAAAATAAGTTAACTTTACTAAATTAAAATCAACAAATATTCACTTAGATCTCCAATATAAATGTTTACACAAAATTTTATCCTGAAAATTTCTTAAAATCAACTCCAAGTTTATAAAGATTTTCAGACAATTCACTTTATAATAAAATCGATGTAATATTACAGGAGTGGGCAAGCAAGAGTTCAGTGGGAGCCGAAATGTAGGTTTTGCAAAATGCACGGGAGTCGCAGTTCTGTACTGTCGTGGCAGATAGTATGGTAAGGCGCGCGATTTTATTACGTAATATAAATATAATATAAAACAAATACTGAATTTTTTTAACAAACATATTTTCACAAAATTATAAAAATAAAATTGTAAAAACAATAATAAAAAACAGAAATTAACACTTTCGGCAAGAGCCGCATACAACTCAAAAAGAGTTGCATTTGACCATGCCTGTAATATTATTTCTCTCAAAATAAAAATTATGGATGAGTAAATGCAAGATGCATAATTCTTACTTCAGGGACGTGCAATCAAACGCTAAATAAAAATTTCATAGCACTGACAATTCAAAATATGAACATTTTAGAAATTAATCTGTCAACTAATTAAAATTAAACCAAAGCAAATTGTGCAAACAATGCAAAATTTAAATTATATTTTTGTAATTCTCTCATCACTTTTCTGATGTTAGAATAATGCCAGTATTCAAATTACAGTAGCCCCTCATTATATCACTCGTTCAGATAAATTCTTTTGTATTTGAAAGACAAAAAACAAATTGATATAAGCCAATAATTTTTAAAATAATCAGTTTCCGTTGAATCTCTTGACATCCAATCATTAACCTTTCTGCAGTGGGTTAGTCAGGTATGGTGCTATCCCTGTGTAGTGGAGAATAAACGTGGGAAATTTAAGCATTTTCCCACGCGTTTTTTCTCATTACCGTTTTGGAAAAAGATTTTGTAAACAGTTATATCTAGTAGAGTCTTTTTTTATTGTCACATAATTCCTTTTTTATGTCAATTTTTTTTTACGGTAGTTTTTGGCGATATCCACAAAAGAATTTTGCAGATATATCCGTCATTCACAACTGCCACACGATTGCCCTTGACGGATATATCCGTTGGTCACTGTAGAGTGGTTAACCTTGAAACTATCGTTGTTTGGAGATCAAAAATAGAAAGAAAAAAAAAACAGGCGAATAAATACACTGCTTGTATCACACTATCTGATATATTACTTGTTCAATTTGTCAAGCAACATGCATGATACAATGAGGGGTTACTGTAATATTATCTAAGGAACCATAGAAATTACTTAAAACAGATTATTAATCATTTTATTAAACAATTTACCATCACAAGCACAAACATTCATTTCAATTATTATTAAACAAGTAAAAGTTTGTATTATATGTAAGAATATATTTCTTAATAAACTATTTTTATTAATATAAAGAGATATTTACTTGACTATATCCTTTAGAATAAGCTAGATCTGCAGCATTTTGTCCATCAATTGTTTTTATCGTAGGATCGGCTCCATTATCTAATAATAATCTCACTATTTGTCCGTAGCCATGATTACTTGCAAATAACAAGGCCTAATATAATATAGAAAATTTAAGTTTTAATTTTGAAAGTCTTGGGATACACAAAGACATTGAAATAAATTGTTATTGATATAATAATATACACAGCTCTTCATCTAAATTGCACCAGACAACAAAATGAAATTTATGAGGTATGTTACATAATATAAGATGTAATTGGTTTGAAAGAAAAAGTAGGTACAGAAGACAATATAATAATCAGCACTGAGTGCATCTATTCTGGGCAGGAACAATAGCCTGTATATAGAATAGTATCAAATAGGAAAGATTTCAAATGGCTGTTTCTAGTATCTCATAAGATTGATGTAAGATACGTTAAGCTTCTAAGAGATGAAAAACATTCTGAATTATGTATGGTCTGACACTGTCTTCTTGGAAGATGGAACCAGAATTATCTGTAAGTAAAACATAACTTCAACGACCAAAATCTTTTTGATCGTCTAACTTATGGTACCACATCTAGCAATCATTGATTGATTAGAGTTAAAATAAAGCATATTTGGCAAGAACACGAGTCGGATCCAATAGCACATCCCATACCATAACATTTTAAGCCAAGGCTATATCATCTCGGAAATGTGTTTCCAGGAGCCAATTACTGCAGCATCTCTACAAAAATTCATAAATTACAATCTGTCAGACTAAACTGAAATTTATTTGAAAATCCAATCATTATCAGTCTATAGTCCTGGAAGACTTCCAGTACTGAAGACCACAGCAGCCTGAGAAAGAAGCGTGTAAATTATATGTTAGCAGATCATATCATCAAGTTTTAAAGATATTGTTTAATACAACAAAATATCTAACGCTGGTAAACAAAAATTGTTTTCGCATTGTTTCATTTAATTAATTATTATGAAACAAAAGTTTGAATTTGAATCTGAAGCTGATAGTATCTCACATAAAATGATTATAACACGACGGTGATGCATCACAATGAAACTGGAGAGTAGTATGTATATGTTTGTAAAGCTTTAGGCCTTGCGGCTTCAACAAATACAACAATCATAAGCAATGCAAAAAAAAAATTAGTGTTCTTATCAAGCTGTACCTTCTGTTTTGGCATGTAATACTATATATGCAAGGAAAAGACAAACTTTTGACTTTATGAATTCATGATTTGACCAAAAAAAGAAAACAAGTTCCTGTTACTCAAATAATTATGGATAAAGCCAAGGCTTTGATAAAGTTAAGAAAGAAATGGATAGTAATAAACAATTTGTTGCTAGTAGGAGATGATTTTTAGTTTTAAATCCCTCTCAAGTTAAAGTGTATAAGGAAGCTGCAAGTGTCATGTATTGTGGCAGCTAACAAACATCTGGCTAAATTCCAAAGAATTATAAATGAAGATGAATATTCTTCTGATGTAGTCTTCAGGTCTTAGATGTGGATGAAACAGGATTGTATTGGAAAAAGATGCCATCTAGGTCCTTTATTGTCTCTAAAAAAAGAAGTCTCCCTGGTTTTAAAGCCTCAAAAGATTTCTTAACTTTTCATCAGGGCCATTGACACTAAAGCCATCGTTGGTGTACCATTCAGAGACACCAAGAGCAATGAAAAGGATTGTGAAAGCACTTCTTCCAGTTTTTTGGCAATACAATAAAAAAGTCATGGGTTATGAAAATTATTTTTACTAAACAGTACACCCGACTCTTATCCTGAACTTTCCAAGTTTTGCAAAATTAATAATTTTCCTAAGAGAGTTTTATTGGTTAAGGACGATGTTCCCAGCCACCCACCTAATCTTCAAGACATTCCTAACGACCATTTAGATGTCAAGGTTATTTATTTACTACAAAACAACATCAATTATTCAACCAATGGACCATCAGAGCATGATTGCAACATTCCACACATATTATCTGGAGACAACCTTTAACAGTACAATAGATCTTGTAGGGCAGAGGGCGCCACCGCGATTTTGGCACGCTGACCGAACTTGGCTCTCGGACGCTGTCAAGGAGAGACGTTTTCTTTTTGTTCCGTGCCGACCTAACCTACTGTAAATACCCATTAATAGTGAATGATACTAATGTATATATCTAGCAAATGTGATGAATAAAGTAAGATACTTCGCGAGGATCAGTGTCTCCATTAATCCTCACAGATGAGCAAAGGACATGCTGTCGAGATCGAAGCGATCATCATCCAAGGTAGGACCAAACTCGAACCAATTCTACCGAAATGCGCAGACGGATTTTAGTCACATCGCTAAAATCTAATTGATACAGCAATTATGGTGCAGAAGCACTGGAAGTCCTATCACATTTTGATGGGCATCATCAACATTCCATTTTCCTATAAAGAAGTGAGGCAATCCTGTATGAATGTTATTTGGAAAAAATTGTGGCCAGATGCTGTTCTGGAGTGTGATAGCACAGAACTAGTGGAAGAAGTGGTAGAAAAAACTCACAAACATGGTAAACAAACTTGGTTTTCAAAACAATGATGCTCAGGATTGACTGTCGGTGATCAGCATGACTCAAGTAACTTGTAAACTTTCACTTTCAAGATATAAAAAACCTTGAAAAGCTAGTGTTACAGCTAGAATAGGTACAGTACCAGAAGAAGTGCAAGAATCAGAAATGAAGAACTTTTCTATAAAGTTAATGCAAGACAATCTTACCAAAATCTAGATAACTTCTTCACCAACAACCTTGACTGGGTGTGCAGCTTTACAATCTTCAGAGGAGTCAATACCCTTTTCCAGCCCTACCATATTTTGTTGGAAGAACTGCAAAATGTTGTGATTGATGTGACAGTGAACACTGACAAATTTCTTATGAAAGCAGAAAACACAGAGCCATTGTGAAGAGAGTTTGCAGTAGTAGCAGACTTTAGTGATCCCGAAGAGTAAATGTGAAATTTTTTAATAATTACTGATATTTATCTTTACATGCTTTTAAAGAATGTTAGAATATATAGTCATAAAATAAATTAAGTTTTATGCATAACAAGTAAAATGGCAAAGCCTTATTTGGGACAAGACTGTCTCGGAGACTCACTACTAAGCAGAATCACTTTGACTCTCAAGCGGGTCTCGTTCTCATTTTGGCCACATTTCTTTATGCAGCGAGAGTGTAGCGAAATGACGTCATGAGCAGTGTTGACCAATTAGAAACCAGTTTCCGTGTGTTCGGTGTAAAGCACTTCTCGAGCACTGCATAAAGAAATGCAGCCTCTCCAATCTTCTTTGGTATCGCTGGTTTTGAGCACAATCGTTCAAACTTCGCCGGCCACGATGCATTTTCGGTGAAATTAACCTATTCGGGTATACCCTATCCAATGTCAAAATTTCTTTTGTTGCGTGACGACCAGGGTTGCATTTTTGTCGATGCGTAACGAAAATTTCCCATTTTAGAAAAAAATAATCGTGGCTATTGTATCGTCTGAAATTATTTTTTTATTTTGCACAAACAATATACAGTTTAACCCGATTATAACGTCATTAGATGTAACGACAACCCTAATAAACGTCTTTAGTGGCATGGCTAAAATCTGTATGTGGCACATCCTACCTTGTCCGCGATGTCCACATTGACCTCGACCACGTGTTCTGCATCTTTTGTTCTGCCAGTAAAAATTAACTGAGAAACTGATAATTTACTTAATTTGTATCGGCTATGCGATATTTACAAGTGTCGAGATATAATATAAATCCAAGATTGGCACGGCTGTCAAATCAAAAGGTTAACTAAACGAAGTAAAAAGATGTCTCTCCTCGTTAGAATTTAGGAGCAAAGTGAGGTCAAAAGGCAAAGGTCACGCAGTGGCTCCCTCTGCCCTACACATCAAATTTTTATTGGTCCCACGATTTTACTATACTAGATAATGTTAAAAAAAACCCACTTGTAACGACATAAAACTGTTTTAATGTCATATTTGGAGCACTCCCAAATTTACAAAATTAGATTACAAATTTTAACATAGAAGATACTATGTGTTCAGTCCTAAGGTCAGAGTTCACTTCTTAGAATGACTGTGGCTGGTACTCTCCCCACCTGACTTTGGTGGGGTGAGATGCCTGTTTTGCCTGTTTGTAGAAGAGGATCACCATTTTGTATTTTATTTTGACTCAGTTCTTGGTCCCATGACTACCTACAAGTCTGGATATTTTATGCGCAAATGATTTGGCACCTAATACTCTGTGCCAAATATCAACTCTTGACATGTACTCCTTCATACCTCTAAGCTGGTAACAAAAACGGCAAAACGATTTAGTAATTGAGTTTGTATAGTTATAAAAATTTTTTTGGTCTTGGAATATCTCATTACTTTGCATTATAACTTTACCTCAATTTATATAGTTTCAATTTGACCTCTTCTGACAAAACCTAACCCAATGTAAATCAATATCTATATATTCCTCCTACTTTCTACTGATTTCTTGGAAAAAATACAGACATAAGTAGCAATATCACAAAAGGATAAGCTATCTTCCTGAAGTCCCACAATTCTGAATCATTCAAAAGTTGTATGTAAGTATTTCTTCTGCTACAATATGTCAGCATTGTTAATTACTAGCAATGCAATTCAATACACATTTTGTGCAAGTCTTATTTATAATTACGCTAAAATAGTGGAGTGGATAAGGCTCTCGGGAATTTTGCATATGGATTGTTGTTATAATCATTTTCATTCCCTAACATGACCCTGGAAATTTGTATGGTGAATATCATACAAATTTCCACTTAAGCTAACATGGAATTCTTGATATTGCAATTTTTATGAAGAGCTGTGTATACACACACACACACATTATAAAGATTATATATATTTAAAAAAGATTATAAATATTTCCTTATAGTTAGTATGTAATTTATATTCAATGGAAATGTTCATATTCAAAAATTTGCATTTTTTAAAATTAAATGGATGAAAGTACAAGGGCTATTTTTTAAATAAGGTCCGTTTGTGAATGAGAGTGAGAATGACGCACAATTGCAGCAGTGTGCACGAGTATGTGCTTTCAGCATGCTTTGCACGTGTTTAGATGCCATTTGCAGTCAAATCCTCTGTCTATGTGCCGAGCTGTAGAAGTTTATAATGTTTAAGAAAATTGAGTCGTCTGCTGACTGTAAGGTACAATCTGTTATTCATTTCAGCACGAAAGATCACGATAACTGTCTTTTGGGACAGGAAAGGAACTTTGTTAGTGAATTTTATGCCAAGAGGCACAACAATCAATTCTGGAGCTTGTTGTGTGACCTTGAGAAAACTCCACCGTGCCATACAAGACAAGTGGTGTGGCCTAATGTCTTCTGGCGGCAGGCAGCAGATTTCTTTGAAGTAGGTATTTAAAAAATTTTTGAGTGGTATGACAAATGCTTAAACAAAAATGGAAATTATGTAGAAAAGTAGATAAAAGTATGTAGAATATGGAAAAAAATATATTTTAACGATATTTACAGTATTTTTCTTCTTATCAAAAAACAGACCTTATTTAAAAAATGCCCTTCGTAGAAGAAAGCTTGTTTCAAATTTAGTATCAAAAAATTGTTGGATTCCTAATATCCATAAACAGTGAATTAATTAATGAGTAGTCATTGTTTATTTAAAAAATGCATATTAAAAAAAAACCACAAAAAATAATTATTATTTTCTTACTGTTGCTTTATCAAATTTTCTTAAATGTCTCATAAATGCTTTTAAAAGCATTTTATAAAATTTAATCAATTATAAAGTTTTATTCTCAGACAATAATTTCTTTTGATGTGAATCACTACAAGTAAAATTATGTTCGTGTATCATTATAGATCAAAAACATATGAATAAATAGCTAATTGTTACACTTACTGAGTGTTTAAATAGTCATATCCATTTTTTTTAACACATTACTACAATTTGAATCATTTTTAATACTATTACAAATCTATACACACAAAAAAAATCATTTCAATTTCACACTTCAATGATAAAAAAAAAATACACTTATATAAACTTACACTATAACCACTGGTATCTCTTCGATTAATTTCGGCTCCACTCTCAATTAACTTCTGAACAATTAAATAATAGCCTTGACGAGTAGCAAATAATAAAGGAGTCATATGATGCCTGAAATTTGAAAAATTTTATATAAACTTATTAGAGTTTATACGTACATACGTGTTAAAAATAAATAGTAAATATTACTGTTTATATATAATAAGTATGCCTGCGTATACAATAATTTATGTATTTTCCTTTTTTAAATAAAGTTATTATTAAATATATAAAAATGAACTAAGTATCGTTTATTATACACAAACTACTTTATTTAATAAAATAATTTAATTAATTAAATGCAATAAATTTTAAAGTATTTTTCTACTAAATTAAATAGTAAACATTATTCGATACCTTTCCTTAACGTTTACTTTAGCTCCTTTTTCCAATAAGTGTACGACGCATTTTAGAAGATTATTTTCGTCATCCCTTCTAGATGCACAACAAGCCATTAATGGTGTAAACATATCTGTACATCAACAGTTGTTTTATTTTTGAAATAAATTTGATTAAAATATGTTTAAATTATTTAATCTATAGATGGCCACATTCCAGTTTTAAAAAATAAAAATATAACAACATTAAAAATAGCACTCAAATCTGCTTAACTGCAAGTTCTGACAAGTACTGAACGGAATTGTTTTGTAATCGTTAATAAAAGCAATATTAAAAAATTCTTAAAATAAAATATATATATTTTTTGATTATATAAAACAACAAATTAGAATAAATTTATGATATTTATTGAATTATTAAATATGCAAAATTTTATATTTATTAATTTCATTTGTAAAAATAAAATGAAATGTAGGAACAAACACAGATAAAAGATTAAAATGTATAGGTATGTGCCGCTTAATGACGGAAGTCCTATAAGATTATAATGGAGCTAAAAGCTTTAGCTACTTTCCTGTATCTAAACATAGAAAAGGTACAAATACATTGTGTCACAACTGTGTTATGTAGGTAGTATATAACTGTACAATATAAGTAGTAGACTATACCATATAGATTTATGCTATTATGTTCGCTTCGCAACACTTAATAAGATATTTCTCGGGAAATATTCCCGTCGTTAAGCAGCGCATAATTATACACTCGATTAAAATAATTTGAACGTATTAAAAATACACATTCACGAGGAGAAAAAGTTGAATGCCATTATTAAAAATAAACGCAATAAACAGAATATATTTTATTATTATTGAAATTAAATGTTTTAGAATACTGTCATCAATTTATTATTTACCCTTATGAAAATTAGGATCGGCATTTTGCTTGAGAAGATAATCTACAATTTCATGATGAGCAAAACTACAAGCATACATTAATGCATTCCAGCCTGCGTGAAGAATGCTATCAACAAATACACCTATAAAACAAATTTGGTAATTAAAAATAACTTACATATACTAATACTGTATAAAATAATATATCTATTTGTATATTGCATGTATACAAAATCTACTTACAAAGTTTAATGCTTTATTACAAGTACAGTAGAGCTAGGACATCTAAGCATTAAAAGGTCATAAATGGTTATAAAAATTATAACTTGTTTGGATTTTTATAACAATTTATATGATTTTTTAGTGCCTAGATGTCCTAGATGTAATTATGAGTGAATGGCAAGGTATACAAAATCATACTAAATATAAACTAATTAATGCTTCTAGACTTATTTTATTAATATCAGTCTTTTTTGACTATAATCTATTAATAGAACTTATCACACTGATTTAACTTGCAGATGAAATTAGAGAGATTGAATCAGTCTCATGATTCAAAGATTTTTAATTTGCATCTGCATACAGACTTTTCTTGTATTTTGGACCTATTCGTCTCTTATCGGCAAGTGTTTTATCAGTTAATTTTTATTTATTTAAATTGTAATTACATACTTAAAATACTTTAAACAACTTACTTTTAACTTAAGTGCAAAAAACTTCCAACAAAAGGAAACAAGCAATGTCTATTTGGAGTTTTATCCTTCAGGAATGGGGAAAAAACTTGGAAGTTAGGAATAAGTCATCTAAAATATTTTATTTTATGTAATTACAGTTTAAATATCGATTTTTTAAAATAATTTTTATTGTATAATTAAAAACGTATTGTATTTTAGAAGTATAACTGGTAAAACACCTGCTGATGAAGGATGAAAAGGTACAAAACACAAGAAAATTTTGTATACAGGTGCAAATTAAAGTTTATTCTTTTGAACAAAGAGACTGATTCAATCCACAAGTTAAATCAGTGTAATAAGTCCTATTAATAGATTATAATCATAAATCGACTAATATTAATAAAACACACTAAATATCATTCAAATCATCAGTTCAAACCATTTATATTACAATTTGTTCAATATATGATTGCTTTCAACTTCAGTAATCTTTGCGTCGTGGAGACCATTACAGAAAAACAATTGCAAATTTTTCAGATCTGAATCTTAAGACATCTCTAGAAAAAGATTCTCAAATGCTAGAATGTTTTAAGTAACTTGATGATTTTGGAAGAAACCCAAGACATCTTCAAATTATGGTAACAAATTTTGGGGTAAGACTGAAAAAGAATGCAATTAGAATTAAAAGCAAATATATTGAGTGTGTTTTAATTAAATGCTCCAAATAAAAACGCCTCTATGTAAGCTGAAACTAATTTTAACTTGAATAACACTTTAAATATTCTTTTCGGCAATACTTTAATTTATTTCAAAAAACATTCGAAAGCCAATCGAGCATCTAGCTCCACGACTAGCGAGGCCGCGCATGCGCAGACCCGCGCTTACGCTAATCGTATATTAGATAACGCTAAAGCGCGTTTAAACGCTTGAATAACGTGACCCAAATACATAACGGCTTTGGTAAAGCTTTATGCGTTCTTTAATTTATTTAAATGAACGTTATTTCAATTTGTTTTTAAAACCGTTAGAATGTCAATTAGAATTTACAGTTTGAATCTTCTTGTTAAACCTGATGTAAACCTATGTAAATGAGGTCGAAAACGTTTATTTAAATAAATTAAATTGTTCGAGCTAAATGCTGCAAATGCTGATTTGGAAAAGTATTTGAGTAGGATTCATATACCTTGTCATTCAATTGTATAATTCACAACTGAAGACATTTAAATCGGTAAATTTTTGGCTACTTTATGTACACGTTTGAATCAGCACGTGCATGCAAACACGTGTACACACACACACACTACACATAAAATAAGGCACAAGATGATTCAAAGTTCACAAAACTTGGAATCATCTTTATTAATAAACAAACTACTGCTTATTTCAGGAAAACAACACTATTACACAAAGATTTTCAGCCAAATATCTGACCATCCTTCGTTCTATCTAATTCTAAACAGTTAGAAAGTCTTTAAATTGAAACTATTCTGAATATTTAACTTGAATTCTGTTCTACATGATTTGGAATTGCTAAACATGTGGTTCTAAGCTAAGGCAAGATCAGATATTTGACCAAAAACATTTTCTTTGTTTAATAAAGAAAGAAATTGTCGTCATCGTGAAATAAGCAGTAATTTGATTTCTTTATTTACGAAATAATTCATTTTAGACTTTTATAAAATTTTACTTCAATCCATTCAATAAACACTATTATATAAGAACAAACTTAAAATAAAAATCTTACTTTAAAAAAGTAAATATATAACTTAAATAACCTTTGTTTTCAATAAGTGATTTTACAGCTTCAAAATTTCCTTGAATAACCGATAATCTCAATTCATGGAGAAGAGAAGTATCTGTAACTCTTCTATGATTATTTACTTTATGTGAGGAAACAGCTTTCATGTCATTATTTTTCTAAAAAATATAAATATAATTTTAAACTGATTATCTCTGTAATACATTTAAATATATGAGTCATATATTTAACTATACATAATTAATAAATCTATATAGTGAGGTAAAAATTCTGAATTGAAATCACATTACTTCGAATCCAGACCAGAAGTTTTTACGAACCAGGGCCTACAGTCCCCAAGCTTTCCACATCCGGTCTCAATTTTCATCCATCTAACTTCGTTCTTGAAACTAACAAAGGACAGATGACTAGACGAATGATAGCGAAAACGCATAGGTTCGTAATTTGAAAATTGCAGCCCAATTATACCAGGCCTTTGTCACTAATGTCAATAAGATTGTGTGAGTTCTTTAAATCATTTCTCAAGATATATAACACGTATTATAGTATACTTGTTGTGTTAATATAATAATTTTGTTCTGTACTTGCATATTGTTGTTAATTACACCTATAAGTCCATGCTCAGATAGGGACAAAGGACAATAAAGTTAGTTGACTGTTGGTTTTGAAAGAGAGAACTGTGTCCACGTGTATCTTTATTAAAATTTATAACTGCAACCGAAAATGTAATACGCCAATGACGAATTATATCGGGCTATTATATTGCAATTATTTTAAATTAATCACTAAATAATTTGTCACTAGAGGAGGAGACATTAGGCATCACCTCTTATTAGATTTAATAATTATAATTAAATTAATTAATTTAGAAAATTCTGGAAGGAAAGAATCAGCCCAGAGTGGGACTCGAACCTGCAACTGCCACTTACTGTGCAGATGTGTTGAGGTTCGGGTAGCATAACTGGCAAGTCAGATCTCCTCTTCCAGATATATTTAAACACGAGATAACCATCATCAGTTATCTACGCTGCTGGCCGGAGATGCATTCAGCGTCTGCATCCCGTAAACATTTACTTATGGACAACATCCACAAACCCGACAATAGTTATCCCACGTTAAATGTATCTAGAAGGGAAGATTGGACCGGAGGCTCGGGTAGTGTAACTGGCAATGCATCCACAAAGTAAGCGGCAGTTGCGAGTTCGAGTCCTGCTTCGGCCAATTCTTCTCTTCCGGAATTTTCTAAATTGTTTAATTTAATTATAATTATTAAATCTAATAAGTGACGGCTCATAACGCCTCCCTCTAGTGACAAATTATTTAGTAATTAATTTTAAATAATCGCAATATAATAGCCAGATATAATCTGGTAGTTGTTGGCGTATTATGTTTGTACATTCATTGGGTTTGTGGATGTTAGTTTATGTATTTGCAATCAAAAAATTAAACTGCTTGAATAAAAATATATAACACATATATTTGCATAACAAAAAGTTTTTCATCAACTTTGATTTGAAATAAAACCATAGTGAAAGTCAGAATATATACAAAAATAATTTTTTTTACAATACTAGCCTTCATTATAACAGCATTTGGATCAATAATAAAAATTTTATTGATTTTATTTTTTACATTGTATGCAAAATTGTTTTATAAAAGAAGCAATATTAAAAAGAAAATACTAAACCAGGTTACACTTTAAATATTCTGCTTAGGCATGAATATTTTGCACTTAAAATGATATCGTTCTCATTAATGCATGAGCACGATACTACGTACTAATGTTGTAATTTCATATACCCAACAAAAACTACTACAGCTTTTATGGAATTTAATGTAAAGGTAATTATATTAAAAAAAAAATCATTAATTATTTCCAAATTTTTAAAAATTAGGATTGTTGTAACGTATAGAAAATAACTAAGAATAATAATCTTATTTAAGTAAAAAAATAAAAAGGAACGTGGCCGGTGTTATTTACATTTAATAAATAAAAATATAAATACGACTTTTTCACACAGGTAAACACCTTGCTTTAGTCCTTCTTTTTTGCCGTTACACCATCGCAATCCTTAAAATTCACAAAATTACGGAGACGACCTTCCATTTTAGGCTACTGCCTCCGCAAAAAAAAAAAAAAAAATGCCAGCCGTATTCCTTTTATTATATTTTTTACTTAAATGTAATATTATGATAGTGGCAAAGAACACCAGAGGATGATTTACCTGCTTTTATATTTTTACGTTTTTTTGCAGAGGCAGTAGCCTAAAAAGGAAGGTCGTCTCCGTAACTTTGTGAATTTTAAGGATCGCCGATGGCGTAACGGCAAAAAAGAAAGACTAAAGCAAGGTGTTTACCTGTGTGAAAAAGTCGTATTTATATTTTTATTTATTAAAAATAATCTTATTTCTTAATTCAATCTTTGATTTGTATAAAACGTAATTCATTTGGTCACCTGTTCAAACTCACCTGCATTGCTTCTCTACGTGATAGGGCAGAGTGTAATGTGGCATGACCTTGCTCGTAAAGAACCAAGTGACGCGACAAGTAAACTTTAACCAACGAGTACCCAATGTTTCTTCTATATGTGTGATAATTAACTGTCATTTTGGTAATTTATTTATATTTGTAATTAAATCAAACATTTTAAAGTAAATTATATACATAAACAATTTTTATATAATGCCTTTTAAAACTGAAATTAGAAACATTATTCAATTCTATTACGTGGTTTGCATCATATATTATCGTTTGAAATGCATGATATATGTCAAAAGTAATTGGTTTTATATATATATATGTAAGTGTAGCACATTTTAATAGAATTAGGAAAGTTGGAAAAGAAAATTTTCCTGACCTACATTCTTATGGAAGAAACAAGGAAAGTTGTTTGATTAATATTATCAAATATACAATTTGTGCAATAAAAGTTTATTTATATTAAAAAGAACTAACAACATTTCTTTTCGCTAGCTGATAAACGATTGATGTAATGAAATTTTCATAAGAGCCACTTCATTTTCATTTTGCATAGTGGTCTCAAGGGATTATTATACTACGTGACTTAGAATTTCTTTCCTCAAAATTTCGATAATATAATAGGAAAACAGTGATTTAAGCAAGATTATTTTATTCGAAATTTTACGGTACAAAATCTTTGACAATGGATTTCCTCCCCGCATTAAACAATAAAAACACCAAACAAATATTAAAATACAAAAGACAAAAAGGTAAAAATAACTTAAAATTTACATAAAAAGGTAAAAAGTACAATAAAGAAAAGGCTTAAGAATTATAAATAATCTTTTACAAGAGTTTTTCAAATGATAAAAAGATCATCATTCAAAAGATTTTCCAGCTGCAAATCTATTAATTGCGTACTTTGTATTCTACTAAAAGCCAACAAATGCCGCAAGTTCTAGTATTATAATGTATCGGGATTTAGCGGAGTTGTTTGTTTCTTTCTATTCTAGTTATTAATTCATTACAAAAAGAATTTGTACATAAAACAAAATGCTCAAAGTTTGAATTTTTGCTAAGTATTTCTTTCTTGTTTTAAGTAATAAATATTTATAATATTGAAATGTATGTAAACACTGTTACTTATGTTAGTATATTAAAATCTACTCAAATTTGCATAAAATCAAAAATTTAAGCACGTTTATCATACATTATAAAAATTATATTAAAAATTTACTTGAATTTAAATCAGAATTTTAACATTCACGACAACAGACGGCTAGAAATATTACACCTTTCCTTTTATAAATAAAATATATGTTATGAAAAAGATGACATATTTAGATTTTCTTTCAATAAACAGGAGAAAAATTTTTGCACGGATGCATGTACAAATAAAAGAACAAAGCACTTAGAAATTGTGAAAATATTAAACAATCTTTAAATGCAATTATTGAATTAAAATAAAAGGTAATATAATAAATAAATATTTGTATAACTTTTATCAAAATTTTGCTTATTAAAATTCTATCTGACTCTAAATAATTGTTTATAAAAGTAACTCCAGAGTTAAATCGATAAATATGGTAAGAAAACCGGAAGTTATCTAAAAGTAACTTCTACCAAAAAAATATGGTTCAGAAATATCAAAGCATGTAAACGTCAAAGAGGAACCCACCGGCGACGAGGAGACGAAACCACCAAACGCCGATAGTCGGTTGCGGACTCTCGCCTCGCCGACGGGGCTTGCCACGTGGAGTCGTCCGGGTTTTACTCGCACGTCTAATGCCTAAATAGAAGCAAGTTTTCTGTAGAAAACCCTTTCTCAACAGATTACCTACACGTTGCATTCAGGGCCGTCGAGAGCTTATACAGAGCCCTTTAGCAATTTTTTTTACAAATGAAATGCATTGCTTTTCATTAATAAAAAATTCTGCTTTAAATTTATATTTTATTTTGTTAGTAAAAATAACATTAATTTCATGGCAGTTGGACACGCTTCGGGTACCTTGACTCCCCGCTCCTCCCTCTCGACGGCCCCATCGCACCGCTCTATCTCGCCAAACCAACTAAATATCAAAAGATCCATTTCCCAAAGATTTCAAATTATATAATTTTTTGTAAATGCATCGAAGACGAAGAGTACGGAAAACTTGCATCAAACCTCTATTTTCAAAGTTACCGTCAGAAACTCCTCCGGGGTGCAAAAATTTAGGGATGCCACTAGCAGTGCCCGCACTCTAGAAAAAGGGATGCACTGTGCATTACGCGAGGAACTCTGCAACTCCCACGGGGCGACACCGGTTGCACTCGATGCTAACGTCGGCCCCGAAAACAACAAACGGGATCTCGGCGTCCCAAACAACATATGACGAAGTCATATGGGACGACGGACACACATTGTTCATTAGTTTCTTTTATATTTGCAGAATAGGTTATCAGTTACGAATTTTCTGTTGTTTGGGGCCCTCTTGGGGATTAGGAAAGGGTAACACGTGCCACAACGCACATGCACACCTGGTAACCATTAGCCAGAAGATTTCGATAGTTGCCATATTGTATACTTCAGAGAAACACGTCGACGTCACGTACTGTACATATTGGACGTAAACATAGAACATAACGGTTAAATTATGGCTATTAAACATAAACATACTCACGTCGTCAGGATTAATTTGAGTTTCTTCCTTTTTACGGTCGTCAGTTAATCGTTCGGTATCGTTTTCATTCGTTTCTCCCTCAAATTTATTTACAAAATCGTCGCCAAAATCGGAAGTATCACGCGCCGACTTGTCCATGTTCTTCCTCCACGAGCTTTACTGCCTACTGTCGATGCTTGCGAACACGTGACCCTCCGGTCGTTTTAAATATAACGCCAAGTCACTTAAACGACAGGAATAAATAAATAAATAAATAAAGAAGTAATCTAATTTTGGATATCGTTTCCTGTCGTTCGTTTCGGAAATGTCTTTGAAGTCATTTATTAATAAATTTCCACCAATAAACGTAAGAAAATGAATGAATTTAAAAAAATTTCATAAACATTTTTCATTGAATTTTGTAATTATAATAATAAATTATTTTATTTTTTTAAAATCTGTATAATTATTAAAAATAAGAAAATTTTTTTAAATCGAGATAATAATTTTTTATTCATTTTGAACTCTCTTCTCTGTCGATACTAAGAGCGTCTTTTTTTAATATCTATCGTGGGTTCGGCCAGACCTACAATGAGGACATTCGGGTGATGTGGAGTGGAACCCGACATATTACAAACAGACTTTTCCCTAAAAATTCTTAGGGAGTTGCTCTTTCGGGATTTTCCAGAGCGGCAGGTTGGCATCTCAATTCAGATTAAGACATCAAATTATCGCTCTGAATCAAATCAAACCGTCCACGATGGGACTGCCGGGTGGCGAGGGATTAGGCCCAATCGATGTATTCGGAGCAGATCATTCATAAAAAGTTCCTGGTTTTTTTCTACTCCTTGGATTCTATTCCGGATCCTCAGAGCGATAGGCTGACGCCTTCAGGGACAAAGCAACTGGTAGTAAAGAGGTCATTTTGACATGTCTTTAAGAGGTCTCTTTTATGGCATGACTTTTCAGAGCACGGAGAGAATAGAGGAAAAAGTGCCAGCTTTCTTGATTGTCACTTTGTCAAACTTAATTGGCAAACTATCGGTACTATCAGATGGAAAAATTAGGTTCCACACTCCCACCCAATAACAAATGTGTAAATACGGCCCTGAACTCCTTTAATCGCCCCGGCCATCCGGCCCGGCCATGACATTTCTGTTTTTCTGTTATTTTACCTATTCTATTAGTTTTCATTTTCTCACACACGTTTTCAATTCTTTCTACTGTATACAATTGCGAGAGTGTAACCTTACATCTGTACTGTAAAAAATAGATTGATGTAAAGCAACACAACGCATGAACGATCTGTCAAGGGGGGAGTACCTGTCAGGAGGACTTTCTATAGGATACTCGATCCAATTTCAATTTATTAAATGAAAAAAGTACCGTATATCAGATGTGTAGTACAGGTACGAAAGATTTCTTATAATTACAGTACTTGCTATTTATCAAACAGGAAAAGGGAAAATTACTTGTTGGACCTTATGTACTTTTCTCACGGAAAACCCGCATCTAATTATATCCGGAGTATAGGTTTCACTGTCATCTGATTCAGGTAGAATTGTAGTTTTTTTATACAGTGAAACTATTCTTTATCGGTGAATTTACTCTTAATTATATATATTTTTAAACTTTGTACGCTCTACGGGCATTAGGAGGATCTTTTTTTAGGCTCATAGTGGGTTTAACCAGGCCCATAATGGGGTGCTGCATTCCCTGCATGCTTTTTTTCATAATAAAGACTGCATACCTACTTTTGCATCCTTCTGTTTAATATGTATACACACGAATTTAATTTATTTTACGATTAGAATTAGAACAACTTTACAATTGTTAAATTAAACAGTTTTTTGAACATCTGTATTAATTACGCATCAAATTAACTGCATTGGTATAGGCTACGTGGCATTCTACCATCGTTAAAACTTTATTACACCTGAACACCTGATATGAATAGCAAATAAGTGAATTATATTATTAGTATAATTATTCAGCACAAATAAACAGTAGCGTAACCAGGGAGGGGCGCAGGCCCTTTATCTTTGTAAATAAATAAATAAAGAAGAAATCAAATGAAGTACAGGAAGGTTTCAATGTGGAAAAAAAAAACACTTACACAAGTATTTACAATGTCTAATGTAAGAGTTTACTCTTTACCCACAACCAGGCCCTACGAGAGGGGGTGCAGCAGAGGAACAACCAGTGTATGAGCTTTAGAGGCCCATCAGATGAAAAAATCTTTCATTATGCTATTTGTTATTTGTATAAGCAGAACTTTCAAAAAGGGGGTCCAAAATAATCTTTGCACCGATTCTCTCGGTGGCCTTACCCACAACAGGTGTATCGACAATGGCACAGGGATGATGTAAGGTGCAGGTTTTAATTCGGACCCTTCTAATATCGGTTCTAGATACGCTACTGCAAATAAACATCATTCATAATTTCTAAAGCAGTAAAACCACATACAATTTACATTTCGTGTAATTCATTAAAGGAAAGCTATAAAACATTGGATCTTGCCCAAATTCTTAATTTTTTCTTATGACTGTCAATGCCAACATCAAGCTAATACTTGTTTCATGTATTTTTAGATGTTGAAATATTTTTTAAATTATATATATAGTACCTTCTATTTACTTAATATATTAAGTAAATAGAATAGTTTATTTATTTTCAAGGTACTATATAAGTATTATATTATATTCAAGTTTTTGTATTAATCACATGTCAAATTGTAGTGATACACATGGCATTCTGCTATTATTATTATTATTATTAGGTGAATCGTATCTTTAATCTTCGATAAATAAGACAATTTTAGGTCTTTTATTTATTAAAAGCAAGACAGTTTGGAACCAGATACACATGTCCTCCATTATCTCCCCATCCCTTCAATTTTTAATCACCAAAATTTAATAGCATCGATCCCTCTAATACACAAACCTTTCTGCAAAATTTCAGAAATTTTCCACAAAAAGCACAGGAGTTATTAAGCTTCAAACAGAGTGGACAGAATCGTGCCCCCCCCACACACACACTACACTACCATACATACAGAAATTACCCCCGAATTTTTTTGCATGTCTCGAGGTTTTTAGAGGTGTCCCAAGTCCAAAAATGTAAAAATCTTGGGAGCAACGTGGAATTTTTCAAGTTTTCTTCACGTTTGTAACAGCTAAATAGGGCCATTTTCCCATAGAAAATCCTCCCCAAAGGCACCCCTCTTGGTGGATTTTCCTCGTGTATCCCACCAAAACTAAATTACATAACAGTATATTTTTTAAGAATTAGTGTCTTATTACGTATAAATGTCTATATTAATAAATATTATATATAAATTAAACAATGACTATTTTGCCATTGAAATCCTTAGGGAGAGAGAGAGACGGGAGTCCATTTTAATTCTACTGCATCAAATCCCAAAATACATATATTTAGTTTTATAAAGGTTGTTATACGATAAATTACATTTCCAATTATTTTCATACGACTAAAATTATACGAGAAAATACATAACTACAAGTGTGTGGTTTTCCTAAGTAATATTCAATTTCAATGAGCGATAAAGCAATAGCATCGCTTAAAAACTATTTATTTTTAATAAAATATAAATAATTTTTACATTTTTAAAACTTTTTACAATAATTTATTTTATTTTTATCATTGAAAAATATATTTTTGAGTGAAATTAAATATGGAAAATACCAATTTTTTTATACTTTAATGTTTACAGTTATTGACTGATATTGTATATCAGATATAAATCAACGTTTTTAAATACACGTAGCAAGTATTAAAGAAAAAGATTCGCATACGGTTTTCATTGTTCGAGAGTTGAAAGCATGGAAACAATTTGTCATTGCCACTCTTTTACCTCCATTCGTTAAAATCAGGATATCAATTCATTCGTAAAACGAAAAGGAGAACAAAAGAGAATAAACGACTGATAAATAACGCTTTATAAACGTTTGAAGCGCTTGGAAACAATTCAGTTTTTGTGAATAAATTCTATAAATATCAAACGGACACACACTCGTTTGTCAGTTCTTGTAAAAAGTCGCATCATGGTTAAATCAAGCTTCATATTATTTTCTCTGGCTGCTGTTATGCTAAGTTATTCAATAACAGGTATTTTCCCTTAATATAACTTCTAACATAAATTAGTTTTTAAGCATTTGATACTTTAAAGATGGTAGAATGGATGAAACCACCGAATACTGGTAGTTGGTAGATGGAGTTTTCCGGATTTTCTCCACTTTTTTTTAAACTCTTTCCGCCCTGTGAGCACTAAGAGGTCCTCTTTTAGCAAGCCCATTATGGGTTCGGCTCGGGCCACAATGGGGTGAGGGACGACCTTTTTGACCGCTCGGCCATCCGGTCTTAATTCTCCACGTGTCTAACACCTAAACAGGAGCCAATTTGCCATAAAAAGACCTCTCTTGGTAGATGGTCCATGCGTTGCTTTGTTGTATCCCATCCATCCAATTCTACTTTAATGTCTTCAACAATGGGAAGACCGAGTGGTGATGGACAGGACCTATCTGAGTCGGATCGCTCCCCGAAAAATTCCTGGATTCTCTAGAGAACTCATTACCTAAATATTTATTATATTTATAGGCTAAATAATATGGAAAAGTTACGTCAAAAATATTCAAACTTATGGCTTTGAAACGTTTCTTCGAATTGGCTATCAATTAAATTAGTTTGTTTCATATACGGTCCAACCTCTAAACAAAGGACACTGGCGGAAGGGAAGAAACAATGTCCGTTGTTCGGAGGTTATAATCTATGCATTTTTGTTTTAAAACGTTCCTGATAAAATGGTCTACGTTCGATTATATAATAATTTTATCGGTAATTAAATTGTTAAAGAGAAATCTTGACGGATAAAATAGACCCAGAAAAATTATTGTATCCGAGCGAAGTGTCTACTGCTAGACATTTACACGCGATAGCCCACACATAAAAACAATGTGTTACATAATTGTTTTAAATAGATTTCCGGAACTTAGGTTTAAAAATAAACTTTTTTTCATTGTATACAGCCATTACTTATACGAAAGATGCGAAGGTGTTTTAAACGTTTATGACCGATAAACAGCTATGTAATGGAGGGAGGATGCTCGCGGAATGGCAATACGAAAAGCGAAACACGAGATAGAGTGCAGTTTGGCAATAATGCTAATCTTAATGGAATTACAGTTCTACTACAATGACTAAATACGAGAAACAGATCAGAAAATAAAACACAAGAAGTAAAGTAGAACGATGACGAAAATAAACCGAAAAAGTAGTAATAAATAAAAAGATAATGAAGCAGTGAATGAAATTACAAAACAGTGGTAAAGTTGCCAATTGTGCCAATCTTAGAAAGGATCGTTGTACTTATTTTATTTTAAAACTTTTATGTTTTCATCGAACGACGTCATATTTCGAGTATTTTTCCTCAGAGAGGGGCAAACGGGAGCACTGAGATCCTGGGAACTGGAGGCAAAAATCTCCATAAATTGTAACAGTAAAAGTAATTGAAATATGTCACTTTACACCCTCGACCATGCAAAAAAACCCACAACGGTGGATAAAATCACCGAGAATTCACGTCTGACCAACGTGTCAAACACCTAAATACGGTCCATTTCCCCATAGAAAGCCATCCTGGGAAACATTCGCTTGGCACACAGTCCATGCGTTGCATTGCTGTATTCCACCTGTCCAATCGAATTTTTAATTAACTATCTTAAAATAAGATTATAATAAGCGAATCTATTGTAAAATATAAAACATTTTAATTACTGTATAAATTAATTATTTTATTATAATAATAATAAAGTAGGTCTAATAGTTTCTAAGTAATTTCTTTAAAAAACTTAAATGTTATCTCCTTCTGACATCCTTCAACAAATAAGGTTCTATGTGTGAATTAGTCTTTTGTTTTCTTATATTTACTTAAAAAAACAGAGGAACAAATGATTAAAATTTATATTATTTCCACGGATTTAACGATTTTTAAACAATGTGTAATTAAATGAAGAATTTTACAGTAGATGTTTTTGTTTGATTCTTTCCTACTGATACAATTCTTAGAAAGTATAAAATTACATTTCTTTGTGTTTATAAGTAATTTAGTTCTGCACATGAATGGGTTCAAGCTATGACCTACTGCTCTGAGGGGAGAACAGATCCGGGCAAGCAATTCGAAGAATTTTTCATATGCCCTATCCTGGTCAAGGCCGGAAATTCATCACACAAACGATTCGCCAAGGGGCGACGACTCCCGGAAAGACTTTCTATGGAAAACTGGCACCCATTTAGGCACCAGTTAATTTAAGCTTTCTTAAATGGGCCTGGCGTTTTTACTCTTAAGTCTTCCTGAAAGGCCTGCGACACTAAGACCTTTTATCCAGTTTCATCGTGGATTCAGCCGAGCCCATACAGGACAGAGACCAACATGCTTCAGGAAAAAGACACTAAACTTACTCTAAACTGGTTCTAAATTCAATTACATGGAAATTTTTTTTAATAAGAAGTTAATTGCGTAATTTCCAAGGAAATATATATATATATATATATATATTATAACGAGGTTAAGGCATTAATCTACCTCTTTGGGGGATCCGGAATCGCATCCCAGAGACAAATATCTTTAGGAATTTTTTCGGGATGGTCTGTCCCGTCTCTCACTCCTGCCGCTTCATTATTATGTACTTGCAGAACCCATAATTGACCCGAAAAAGGCCCTCTTATTGCCCAGAGAAGGAGAGTAAAAAATAAAAGTTATTTATAATAACTTTGTTCAATATTTTAATTCGTGATATTTGAAAAATGTATGTAAACGCGCTATTTCATTAAATTTAGTAACATATCAATACAAAAATTTCCCGGTATTATTAGAATAATCCACGAGTAGAAGAACATAACCTTGGCAACTAGCCATTAAAATCGCTAATTTCTGCAGTGGCATTGAAACGCTACACTTTTTATTCTAAATTTTAAAATTAAAAATATCTTATTTTATATTATTTAAAATGTTAGATTATAATTTACGCTTTTATAAATTTATAATGTTATTAAATTATGATTAAAATAGAAATACTATATTTTGTTTCAGTGGAAAGCAGTCGTGTGGATATCGCGCAATGCTTCTTTGATAATATACCCAAAAAGGCAAGTTATCAATTTTAAAGATTATTTAATGAAAATTAAAAGTTTTAAAAATATTTTATACTTATTAAGTATGAAAATTAATTAAAATTTATCGCGTAAAAGGCCCTACCGCTCTGGGAATCTGGGATTGAATCGTGATCAGAAACTCTTCGGGAATTTTTCAGGTCCGTTCCGGATATATCGGGCCCTTCCACACCACCCGGTCGTTACATTGTGGGCCTGGCTTAACCGACGATGAGTATCATTAAAACAGGCCCTCTTAGTGCCCTCGGGGCAAGAAGAGTAAAGAATTAAAAAGGCCCTCTTAGTGTCCTAGGATAAGAAAGGTGAAAAAATCATCGAAAAGAAACTTGAAAAAGTAGAAATGTTCTCACAGAAACTAAAGAATTTATTTTAAAACAATACATATTAATTTCATACTTAATATCATTCGTTTATTTACAAAATATAATTAATTTTAAATCGATATATAACTGTTCTAACGATTCAGTTACGCATCCAGTTAACTAATTTTCTTTTTAATGTACTGTTAATTTTAGATCAAGACCGACTACGAACAATGCTACGAAAAAGCCAGAGGTCGATACGGACTGAAAATAAGAGAGGTTAATTTAATTGTTTATTTTTGACGTCATAGTTGGCAATTTAACAAAACAGTATTTATAAACTTACGAGTATTCATTCACCAGATGGTAGCAGACGTCAATCAAGCATTATCTAATCTTAACAATGTGACTGTTTTTTTTTCTTGTTTTCAGGCACTCATGTGTGTCATGAAGACAAAAAAACTGGTAATTTTAAACCGAATTTATTTATTTATTTATTATCGTTTTATCAATGCAATCGAACCTCCAATAATGGCCACCTCTAAACAGCAATGGACAAAAATGCGTACAGAATAAATAACCTCCAAAGAACGGTCGTTTTTTATGTTCCCGCCGGTGGTCGCTGTTCAGAGGTTCGACTGTATATCTATTGAATCAAATGCATTTTAAAAAAACTTAATTATTCAATAGTTAACAGAAAATGGCGACGTCGACATGGAAAGTTACAAATTAACAATTGGTGATATAGAAGATACTAAATATGGGAAAGTATCATCAGAATGCGAATCGATCGTTAAGGTAATTCAATTTTATTATTATTATTTTACCAATTGGTTGGCCTCGTGGAATTTCATAGAATTTCTTCACATAGGCCTATGAAACGCCTAAATAATGGCCAGTTTCCCCGTATAAAATCCTCCCGGGAGGCATTTTCCTTTGGCAGTTCGTTTAAGTGTTTAATTGTCTAATTCAATCAATCCAATATTTTATTACAGATATAACTACAGTCAAACCTTGATAAAGTTCTCCCCTAAATACCTCCACCCTCCGGTAAATGGCGGCCGGATGGTCGAGCGGTCAAGATGGCATCCTTCTGCTCTGAGGGACCCGAGATCGAATCCGGGCTGCCGGAAGATTTCGGGAATGTTTCGGTGGAGCAGATGGTAAATGATAGGCCCACAATGAAAAGGGCGGATGATGAATAATGGACCCGACATATTCGGGCCTGGCCGAATCCACATTGGTATACAAAGATTCCGTCTTAATGATTGTCAGGGATGAAAAGAATTGTTTAAAAAAATTATAAATTTAAGCGAAATTAAATAAATAATTTTGAAAAATTCGAATAGTATAATTTTAAATCATCGTCTACATTTCTTCAAAATTAATATTTTCATTTTTGGGCCTTTCTCTTTGGAGACCAAAAGGGCTCTTTCAATCATACCTATTATGGATTCGGCGATTGAGAATTGTAAATCCATTATGGATTTATGGATTCAATAGTCCACAATAAAGAAAACTGTATGGTAAGAGATGGTTTCAACATATCCGCTAGAGAATGCCCATGAAAAGTTTCTGGACTTCGTTGTCCAGATTCTGGGTTTTCTGAGCGGTAGATTGACTCCTTAACCTTTTCGGCCATCCTCAGCAAATGGATTCACTTTGCACAAAACGGAGGCAATCTACGTAACTCATCATTAAATATTTATTATATTAAAACAGATTTGATTTTCTCACCTAGGTGAAGCAGTTTATTAGTTGTATTTTGGTGGGACTTGTGAGGGTAAGATTGTTTTATTGTATGTTTATTTAAGATATAAATACAGAATATTAAATGATTTATTGCTTTGTTTTTCAGAGCTGCAATCCTGATTTTTCCGTGTCCTCTAATAGCAGTGTTATTGAATAATAACCCTAACAGAGAAACAGAGAATAATTTTTATATGAGAATAAATATCCATATTCGAATATTTAGTTTATTTTATAAAACTATGTAATGTTTTACGACGATAAATAAATTTCATGTTCAAAACTGTTTCAAGTAAAGTTTTATTTACTTAATTCGTATGCAGGAATATAAATTTTTATAATTATATTCTTGCACGCAGCCCGGGGCTTCAATTGTATTTCTGACATAATTTATTTAATCAAAATAGAGAAGGCCATTTGATAAGGAGTTTCGATGTTATAAGATAACGGATTCGAATTCGATTTCTTCATAAATCATCCTGGGTGCTTAGTCTCGAATTATGACAACACCGACATGTTGGGAGTGTCACGTAACTCGGGATTAGGCACCCTAGACGGAGTGGATCAGGGCACGGATGATTAACTCCCTATACTAATACTGAGATCTTTTGCTTTCATAATTTAATATTTTAAAAATCTTCCTTTTTAAATAACAATTTAAAAACAATTACACTAGAACCATTTTAAGTCCGTAACAATTTCCATCACTACTTCTCAAGTTTACCATCAGGGGGCGATTTCTTTAAACAAAAACGCCAATAATACATAGATGATTACGTGTTGTAAATAAATATAATTAAAAAAATCATCTTCTTAATGGTTTTTTATTAAGAAAAAATGCAGTTTTCTAGTAAAACATTCGTACAATGATTTATAATTTAAAATCAAGAATAAAATAAATAAAAAAAACCGCCTTTATACTGTACTGTACTGTACATAACAGGAAATGAGTTGCTACTGTATTTGGGTCAAGGTTGAAAAACGCTAAATTCGACTGAATAATATATAAAATGTAGTCATTTATGTTTATTTATTATATTTATACGGATAATTTAAAGGTATGCAAAATGTTACAGGATTATAGAGCTGTTCAAGTATTACATCACCAAAAATGTTTTTTTTTTTTTTTTTTTTTTGATCCCCTCTCCTCCGTCGTCATTAGTCATCAGAATTCAAGATACCCCTCCACTTAATTATGCCATCAGGCCAGAAATATAAACCATTCTCAAATATACAGAAATTATTTTCAGACAATTTTTACTGGGGAGATATATAAACGATGGTGCAATCTTACCTCATAAACGGTTCACCCCATCAAGAATCCCCCTCTCCCATAAACTGATAACGTAATACTTGAATGGTCTCTACTCTGATTTACAGTACAGTGGTGCCTCATATAACGTACTTAATCCGTTCCAGGTGCACGTCCGTTAAGTGAAACGTCCGTTATACGAAACGCATTTTCCCATAGAAATACATGTTAAAACATCTAATTCGTTCCGCAGCATAAAATAACCGTACTGTATCATTAAAAAATGAACATGGGGTGCGTTCTTTTATTCCTCCGCGTAACTCTGCGCGAGCGACATCCGTTTAAAAATTTCTGCGGAACGCGTTCCTAAATTCCGGTGGGAGTGCGCGCGGTCGAACGGCAAAAACGGCCGCTTGTAGCAGTAGTTTACGGTGGAAAGCAACATGGCGTCCTCCATGGCTCAGATAGTTTCGTTTCCGGGTCCATTATGTGATTTTATGAATGAAAATTGAGAAATTGTGAAAGCGCGAGTTAGCACACGCTGTGATGTAAGTGTCTTTACGAATTTTTTTCGAATGGTAGCCGACATTCTAATTTTTTTCGTGGCTATTTTGAGTGCTCTTTCAATAAATAATCCATTGTATGGTTAAAATTTTACAATTGGGACCCTTCTTTTGCCTTTTAAAGCTCATATTTTAGAATTATGGATTCCTCCATCACGGTACTATCGATAGTGCGGGCGCTGCCATCTTTCTTTCTTTCACCGTCGTTCCTAAATGCCTACAAACAGCAGCGCACTCCCGTAGTAGAGGAGACGCAGAGCGACCGCTATTAAAGAACGCACCCATGGAGCAGTCACCAATTATGCCGAAAAGTCCGTTGTTCGCAGCCAGTCCGTTGCTCGAGTCACGTAACGGCAAAACAGAAAGTCCGTTGTTCGCAGCGTCCGTTATTCGAGGCGTACGTTATACGAGGCAGCACTGTATATATTTTCACACATCAGAAGAACAACTGCTTTGTAAATAGCGAGGTTGAGGCTGAAGTTTTCAACTCGAAAACGTGTACGTCGGACGTTTAGCGCCGCTATCGATAATTACTATATTTCATTTATGGTCTACTGTATCTATTGTCCCTATTAGAATCCCACTGGGCTTAAACATTTTCTGATACACAGGCTTTTTTTAAGACCGTTAGTTATTGTATATTATTTTTCCCAGTTTTAATTAATAATAAACAATATATATTATATTATATATATATTTCTTTTTACATCTCGGTTATCTTAAAAGTGTTACCATCCTGTTACGGGGCCAGCTTATTATTTGTAGTCGTCGTTTTATCGTGCAGATACTATTTTTATACATGCAGAAAACTATTCTTAGTATTTTAAAGAATTTTAGTAATAAATATATTTTATCCGTAACCGTATTCTGTAATTTCTACAGAACGAAAAGTAAAGATTACAATAGAATATCAAACGGTTCTAGGAACACTTTTGTTACTTCCGTACAATTTTTATCGATATAATTATCGACATAATTATGTTTAATAATAGTAATAACGTTACATATATTTACCTTAGAAAATTATGAGTCTGAAAACGCTGAAAAAAGTAACAAAAATAGTGAAATTTCAAAATTTTCTTCTCTCGCTTACGGTAGTGAAGCAGTCGCTCGACCTCGGCTCGACTACGGATGACGTATATCCGGAATCTGGCAGGAAGTGGCTAAATCAGCTGTATGAGCGAACCTTACATTCTAGGACCTTACCGTCGACCTACCTTTAACTACCAAAATTAAATAGCATCAAAGCCCTCAATAAACAAATCTCCCTGCAAAATTTCAGGAATTTTCGACAAAAGTCACAGGCGTTATTAATAGCCAATTATTTATAAACACGACCGGATTCCAACAAATCTAACCAAACTGGGGCCAAAAGTTATACATGTAACACATGTATAACATGTAGGAAAGATGGATGGGAGGCCGACAAAGTCTCGCTTGGAACGACTCAGGGCCGGTTTTGGTAGGTACGCAGTGCGTGCATGCACGCTGGAGGACGATAGTGCACTAAAAAATATAATTTTTCGTACTGTAAATATAATAATCAACTGGCTCCTGCCGATCGTTATCTAACGCCTTTCGGGAGAGAACTTTTTGAATGATGTATAGTTAATCGGGACATGCAGCCCCTAAGCTTTCTATATTTGGTCTCGAGTTTCATGTGTCGAACTCCGTTCTCGAGATTAAGGAAGGGCAGTCATACAGACGGACGACTGTGGGAATTTATAGGTCTACAATTTTTTTCAAATTGCAGCCCAATTTAAATATACAAAGAGAGGCGTTGTTAATTTAAATAAATTTTTGTATACACATATTCACATACCAAATAAGAAAAGTTCATTTTAATTTGCAGCTTGTGTTTCATGGAGGCGCAGAAAGGCGCCTTATTATCAACGGGGAGGTTTGATTTGAATACAATTAAAATTATTATATATCAAATATTTTAATGGCTTTTAAAACTCCTGTCAACTACATGAAACTATTGATAGTACGCTCTCATGGGTTGGCTTAGGTTTTGAATTTACTCGCGATCAGCATTGATAGGGGCGGTCAAATATGTGTAGCACGCAGACAGCTAACAGTCCAAAACATGTCCTGGTGGCATCGACAAGAAGAGGTCAACATCTGCCTCCCACATATTGTAGTATTTTCCATTATCAGAAATTGCTTCAACGATAGCTACCGTGAGAAACTAAATTCGTTCCACATTAAATAAATGTTCTAAAAACTGAAACATGAGAAATAATTTCCTCAGGCTACAAAGTATTAAACCTAGATTTGCGGAAATTGCGAGTTATTCCTCGCTCCAATTTCGACATTTTTCGAACAAGTTGAATTACGTAAACCCGAATAACGCAGGAAATGTAAATTTTTTGATTTATAAGCCATCAAAATTGTCAATGAACCATTTCAATGAGCCAATAAATGTCGTCTATTAGAAAATTATTTTAAAAAGCCATTTTTAATAATAATAATAATAATAATAATGCGAGAGTTTTTCTACAAAAAACAAGAAACATCACAATTACATAAAGCAGTAACTCTAGCAGACTCGAATAACACACCATTAAACTTACACTCACATCATAAGGACACAACACAACATATAAAAAGCATAGACACCATTAAGCAATCGTGGGCTCGAAAGGCACTCCATGGCAGGCATCCTTACGATCTGGCCCAGGATTTTGTTGACAAAACTGCGTCAAACAGCTGGTTAGCTCGGGGATGCCTCTTTGGGGAGACGGAAGGATTCATGATTGCCATACAGGATCAGGTCATAAATACTAAAAACTACAGAAAACACATACTCAAAGATGCAACACTCACAAATGACACATGCAGAAAATGTCACATCATGCCAGAAACTATACAACACATCACCTCTGGTTGCAAGCTCTTGGCACAAACAGATTATTTACACAGACATAATCAAGTAGCAAATATAATACACCAAGAGCTTGCAAGGAAACACAAATTAGTAGACATCCACGAACCATATTACAAATACATTCCACAGACAGTATTGGAAAACAACACGCACAAAATGTACTACGACAGAGCCATAATCACAGATAAAACAATTTACCACAACAGACCAGACATCACACTCATTGACAAACACAATAAAATCACATACATTATAGACATATCCATTCCAAACACTCACAATATACAAAACGCATGCACTGAAAAAATTAGCAAGTACACAGAACTCGCCCAGGAAATAAGGCATCTGTGGAGGATGGATAGGGTGCTTATTGTACCTGTTGTTCTCTCCTCTACAGGTGTCATACCACACACACTACACAAAAGCCTGGGCACATTAGAATTGAATAGAAACACATATATCACTCTACAGAAGGCCACTATATTGAATACATGTCATATTGTGAGAAAATTCCTGAATACAGACACACACACTGATACACTTCTTTAATTTCTGTTTTGGTTACTATGCCTTGACTTTGGTCCAGATAGTACACAGCCACCGGTGTTAACCGAGTATATTCTCACTTAACCAACATAATAATAATAATAATAATAATAGTTTCTTATTTATTATACTGATTTTATATACCTTAAGTATTTATTTTCAATTGAGGCAATTTATAATACGATTGCTCATTCTTAAAGTATACAAGTCAACAACACGTAATATTCAAATCCACGGCTTTACACAAATCAAATCACACCATTACACTTAATTTACTTGCATTAACATCTAGAATGTCAATTATATAAACAGAAGTCCTAAGCTATAATTAACTCTTATTTATGCTTAACACAGTGTTAAATTTTAGAAAATGCACCATTTCTTTTAAGGAAATTGTTTTATTTCTCTTAGCAAATAGTTTAATTTTTATTAATATGAATATAAATTGATGAAAATCAAGCTTAACTAAAATTTTAATTATTGCTCTCTTACTTTCATATTTAAAATAGCTGTTTTTATTTATTTTTTTATTTTAATTGTTCAGGTTATTTGCTCCACAGATAAAATTTATTTCATTTTTCTACCCTACCATATCTGTAACTGATGATGGGAAATAGTCCTTTACAAATGTTGATATCGAACTTTGTCACTGCAATTCTTTAACAAACACTTCCTATTACGGCAGAAAGCACACTATTTTTTTCTGTGAATGGTCAGTAAATTACTTTAAAATGGTGCCGGGAATATAAAAGTAATTTTAAATTTTGTAAAAACTGACATTCAGAGTTTGATTTAGTCTTGATTTTATTTTGGATTAATCATATTTTTTACTGTTAAATATACAGATAACTCGTCATTATAGTAAACACTGATTAAAATGGAATTTCAGTATAGAAAAAGTTTTGAAGTTCCAATTGGACACTTGCAAGACTTGGCTTGAGAACCATGAATATAAATTTCAGAGTACCAAAGGTTTTCTCACTATACTGAACATTCCCACTATATCAAAACACTGGGATGGACTAGATGAAAATAATTATGAAGTTCCATAGACGATTGCACAAAAGGGGCATGTCAAGAAGATGCCTTAGGTCAAGGCTGGTGTGGTTGGTTGACTGGATTCTTCATTACCCAAAAATATTCTGGAAGCACCCAGAAGAACAAAGTATAAAAAAGATTGGATTGATAGCAGTAACAGGACTTCTCAGACCACAAGTCAGAAATTTCATAACACCAGATGACTACAGGGATGATACTTGGAAGTTACAAGAAGGAAACAAAGAAGAGTTTTATATTCGATGAACCCTTGCACTACTTTATTATCAAATGGATAATGCACTTTACTACACTGCAATTATGGTCCATCAGTCACTCAGAGTATCTCGTCAGACAATAAAATATGCCAAGAGAGAAAAAATGCAACCAATTTTCATTAGTACTGTTCCAATCTACTGGCACCGGGATTTATAAACTACAACTCTAAAAACGAACCTGTTACCGGTGTTCTTTGTAAAAATCGTCTCACATGATTCGTTGATCTAACCTGTCTTGTTATAGAAAACACCAATAGGAGTGTAGGAGACATTTCAAGCAGAACTGTAAATACCAATTAACGGCAAGAGTCTGGTAGACTTACTATACAGGAGGAGGTTGGCGCGTATATTTATTGTCTAAAAGAGGGAACGCGGACTTCACTCGTTAGGGTAGAAGAAGCCTACGAGCAACGGAAGACAACGGAAATTCAAGTCAATTTAATCCGTTAATACATGTTTTTTTCACTCGATTTCACGTGTTCCTCGCCGAATAAGCGGAAATGTCACTAGGCTACTTGATATCAAATACTCCAGTTTAAAAGTTTAAATCAAGTTGGTTTTTAATGCGTATTAATTTTACGTAATTCCATACAAAGAAAGTCTTAAAAGTCCGCGATTTTATGTAATTTATTACATTCAAAATTAAAAAAGATACTTTTCCAGTTTTTTTTGCCACCTAAAAATAAGAGCGTTGAAACAGTATTATTGTCGAACCGTTGTCGCCTTTATGCTTGTAAAATACGTTATTTTTGTTGAAATTTTGGTTTTCTACTTTTATAAATGTGTTTTTGATATATACTTTTTAAAGAAATAAACATATTTTTTATCGATATTTTAGTGTTTTCTAAAAATTTTTTTATCTATGTAATGTATTATATACGTAGATTATGTTTATTTACTATTTTATTAATAATTTAAACTGTTTTAATATTTAGATGTAAATTTAAACAATGAAATTTTCTTTTATTTACATTGGTTACGTCACTTGTACAGAAAGTAAAACAACAGACGACCTTCACCCCCTTCCAGTCTCGTGGTTTGTGAAGGGACAACAAGGCCGTTGAAAACGTGACAACTCTGACTTCGACTAACGTCGTGGACGAGATTCGTTACCCGTTCATTACAATTTCTCGAATTCGATTGACAGGTTGGAAAAATCTTAAATACCTAAAAGTTAAAAATTATATATCCATTATGATGATGTAGAATCATAAAAGGATTTTTATTAAATCCTTTTATGATTCTACATCCATTTTATATTTGAAAAATTGTGATAATAAATAATTGATCGTTTCATCTATAATTTTGTTGTTGAGTAAATTGTTTCCGTTCTCTTTCTTATTTCCCTCCTTCATCCGTTGTCTCTCGGTCACATGTAAAGTGCAGCTGGCGGGTGAGAAAACGTGCGAAGGTAAAACGGTTTTATGTGTTCCCAGAATAATACAGGTGGTGTCAGAATCCCCGACTCGAGGGAGCGCTGTTGTCTGCCGCACATTGTCTCCGAGTCCCGAAAAGTGGGAACACGCACGCGGCTCGTTGGATGCGCCCTGACCAGACTTGCGCGAACTAATGGAACAACTAGAACGTAAAAACGCATTTAAGCTAAAGCAACTTTTTACGATATATCGATAATTCAGTGTTAAACGCCACGTGATAACATTATTTAGCCGATTAAGACAATTAAGACAATTTGCAAGGAGTTTTATGAATGTTTGCTGGGAAAAGAATGAAATCAGCCAGAAATCTATATTTGTATGCGATAGAATTGAATTGATGTTTTATTACTTTTTCGTAAATCTACATCGACTATAATTTATGATGTATTAACGAGGAAAGGTACACATTATTTCTTGGTTTCCAAAAAGAATTTTGAATAACGTTTCCAAATTGTTTGTGGTATCAGATAAACCATTCTTCAATATATTTTTTAGAATAGCTGTAAGATTTAACTCTTGAATGCTATCAAATAAACCACAATTAGTAACTCCGTAACGGACATTGGAGTAAATAGCAAAAACACATTTGAGTACGTTTTGTACATATTCGCTGTGAAGAATATCTTCTGTCGCATTGCCTGATGTAACTCTAACTACTATTGAAAGGCATCTTATCACTGCCACTACACTAGCCGAATCATTGGCGTAACAAAGCTTCTTGAATAGGCAGGAGACAATTTTAAGCCTCGACAGCAAGTCACTTCCGCCGTTTGTTTCCTTTTCACAGCCGAGTGAAGGAAACGTACTCGAATTCAGACACTTCGTTGCATTCTGAAAATATCAAGAAAGATTGAAATTTGAACAGAGAATCTCTGACTGCTTTTCAAGATTTCTGCGTAGAATTTCTAGTTAATGAAGAGAATTACGAACATTAAATATTTTATACAATAAAAATTTACTAAACAATAAAAAGGATTGTTGTAAGTACATTATTAAAAATTACACTTAATTCGTTAATAATAATGGTTTATCAACTGTTAACAGAAAGCCTTTAGAAAAAGAGTATTTGATTCACTTTAAAAGACGTAAAATATAGTTAAAAACGAATTATGTTATGGTAATTATTGCATTTTCTAAATTAATGCGAAATAATGATTGTTCCAATTGGTTTGGTCACGATTATGCACGAGGAAAGTTACTTCCTTTAATGACACAATTTCATCATAACGGAATTACATTCAAAAATCCCCTAAAGACATTTATTAAAATATTGGTAAACAAAAATTTATAACGAATATTCCGAAATTAGTTAAACAACAACTGTGAATCCATAAATTGCCTTTTTTACAAAGATTTATATGATATTTAGTACATAAATGCCCTAGCTCTAGAAATAGCAAGAATACACCAAGTTTCTATAAAAACTAACTGTACTGTATACTGAAATAGTATATAACATTAATTATATGTGTTAATTAAGAGTTACTTACATCAAGTAATTCGCTCACATATTCATGCTGCAGGCGGAGTAAACCATCAACTGCGGAGCCTATACCATCTAAAACAGTATTCAAAGCACAATTTCCGGGTTGTTTTGGAATTAAACCTTAAAAATAAATTACAATAAATGAATAAATGTTAACGTTGCGATAAAAGTTTAGAATAAATTCATTGTCAGAAAAATATTCAGAAACTACACATTTTACTACTCTTTAATAAAAAATAAATAAATACTTAAAATGAAAAACGGCAGCAAAAACTTCATCATCGCAACTAAAAGCAAACGAAAATGCGTAATTTGCAACTTCAATTAGCACTGACGGATTATCTTCTGCGACACTAATTTATATATTTTAACCGCGTGCAAGTAGTGATCTGACGTCACATAGATGTACAACGCGATATTTGCACGTGTTTCAGTTGTAAATTCTACATGCGTTATTTCAAAATATTCTTAAAGTTATAAAATAAAATTATAAATTCTTTATTAAATTTCGACGAGTTTTGAAATATTTGAAATTTATCCTCAAATGGGCAATCATTTTAAAATGTCCGAAAGAAATTATATGCAAACCAGCAATTATTTATTGGGACGTAGTCATAATGCCGGGTTGAAATTTCTAATCGTATTTTTAATTTATTTAATTTAAAATGTATGCTCTCCACCTCACGTTAGTAGTGGCTGGCCTGTGTATATCATACTTTCCCTGTAGCAATAGAGTCGTTCCGTCTTCTATGTATTTCCTTACAGGGGGAAATGTTTGAATTGAAATAACGTCACTTTCGATTTGTATGGGACGTTCCTATATGGTTAATCGGGGCCTACGTCCCGACTCCTCGCGTGTCTCGTCTTGGTTTTCATCAACTTTCCTCCGTTCCGGACATTAAATTAATTAAAGAAGGACACGTCACAGGAGATTTATAGGTGAACAATTTTTATCAAATTGTAGCCCAGTTATTCGGGAAAACGATTCTTTATACCGCTATCATTATTTATCCATCGATAACTTACAACAAATAAAATCAAACTTGCCAACAAAATGGCGCGTGTAAAAATCGACATTCAGACAAACTGACTCGATCCTTATTTAAATTTCGAACTTACGAATAAAAATATTTACACAAATCCACTTTTACCGAGCGATTTCTTTTAAAATACTCAATTGTAACTAACTTTTCTTCCCATTTGTAAAAAAAAAAAAAAAATTAATACAATATTTTCGTATAAATGAATATTTTTACTCAAGTAAAATGAGCCCATTTACTTGTATTGTCTTTTAATATTTAATGTGTAATATAAACAACGAAAAAACTAATAACAGTAATAATTAGAACTGTAAGGATATTTTATCGTAAATCTCGGTGTTTGTGTAGTAAAATTAAAATGAATAAAACAAAGCCAAAGTTTGTATAAATTGGATTTTTTAAATTTGAAACCCTTTGTTAACGGAAGAACTAAAAAGGATTCTGAGGCAAAAAAGAAGACATTCGTTTTATCCTCTTCGGTTTTAGATTAACTAAAAGGATTTCTCACGGGAAAAGCGTAAAGGTTTGAACTCTTTATAAAGAAAGAGGTAAAAATCGACTTTAATAAGCTAAATATAATTTTCGAGTAAATACGCTTAATTTTATAATTTATTCAAATTATCTATTTGTAATTTCCACTTTAATCCGCATTTACCATAAGCTATTCGTCAGCTTTAACGTTTCCGCAATAGCAGCTGACATTTGACAGGGGAGAAAAGCAAATAACAAATGCAGTTTCCGAAGTGATTAATGATAAATGTTACATATAGGTTTTATTAGTAAAATGTTTTCAAAATTACCTAATTTATAAAAAATAATTCTCATTTATCTTAATTATGTATTTAAAATTATATACAAATGAAACGATTGAGAATATGCAGTAATTAACATAAGAAATGGGACTGCGTGGTTAATATTTACAAGAAATAAACAAAAGAAATAAAAACGGCAAATTAAAATTGAAAATGTATACAACACGATTACGAGTATATTAGGAGAAATAAACACTTTACTTTCAAATAACACAGAGATTAAATTTAAAAATAATACGAATGACTTTTAAATTTTGCTCTGATAAATCAGATGTGGCAGTTTTGACAGGAAAAAATTTAAATAGCAAATAACAAAGGTGTGGGTGCCGGGAGGTGGACGGAGGCTCGTTCCTCCTTTTTTCGGCTCACAGGTCCGTGAGACCTGCCCACGTCAAGATGGCGGTTCGGATGGGTTACGCGTTACGCGTTTTGCGCGAGTTGAGGAAGTGAATGGGGTCGACGGTAGAGCGGCGGCGATATTCGAATAAAGGACATCAACTACGTCTAATAACAACAACAACGATTTATTAAGACTAACATAACAGATACAATTCGGGCGAGCTACTGTCGCCTAAGTTCGGATACGCGGAGGGAGAGTTTACACGACTTTGGGGAAGTCTTACCTCGTGATCCGGGTCGGTCTTTCCTTTAGGTCAAGGTATCCTCGGCAAGGTATGCCTTTCGTTCGGGCGGGTTCCGTCGGGACTCGGGACGCACACACTCGGTCCAAGGGCGTCGCCAGCCAATGGGCCAGGGGGGGCAAGATGATATAAATTGATAGAAGATATGAATTGTATGTAGGTAAAATAAAAACGATTCATAAATTTTAAGAAGCTTAAGAAAATTATTTTAATTAAAACATAATCTTCTTGGGTTTTTCGCGCGGGAATTATAAATCGGGCAATAAATGACTTAGCATTTAAATAATTTTTTTCGCATGTCTAGGGAGGGGCAACTGCCCCTCTGCCCCCTCTGGCGACGCCTTTGACTCGGTCTAATCGACACTACGTAACCGACCCCCTCCCCTTTCCTCTCTCGTCGCCCTTTTATCGTCCCGGTCACGTTACCAGTTTCACCAACCAGCATTTTTCGCCGGTTGTTCCTTCTGATTCAGATTTGTTCCTTTGGATTCATGTCCTTTTTCCTTCTGATTCATATTTTTTCGTGGGAACCACGCGAAAAAAGGATATATCGTTACCGGCCTAATTCCGGTAGGTTCGAACTTTCACAAAGGCAGATTCCATCCCGTTAGCTGTAATAAATACCTTTAATGTTTTAACGGTTTTACTTTTAATAAGTAGAATTTTCTACTTAATTGTTATTCATTTATAGTTATTAGTGAATAATCTTCACTAAAGGCGTTAGAATTAACGTAATGTGAAAGATACTACCATATAACGTTAATTCTGAAATAATTTTCCTTCAGAAGTTTTTGAAATGTGAATGTGCAAATTAAGAAATGAAACACATTATTCTTTTAATTTCTACGAGTTGAATGGTTAGTTAAATTAATTATAAAAACTTCAAAATATAAAATATTTACGAAAAATCATCTTTTAGAAAACTTTAAAACTGTTTGTTATTTGCAATTCACATGTGTTATTCTATTGTTGTCTAGACATGTAAGCTGTCTAATATAACGCTAACACCTACTACACATTATATCTAGAGCTAACTGCAGACTGAAGCGAAAATTATGAATAATTAATGGCTTCTGTGTCCTATTGTTAATCTGTATGTCTTTCCTCAACCACGAGAAAAGAACACGATAGATGAAATCGAGACCAGATATGGAAACTTAGGGGAAGGAGGTCCCGATTCAGTTCCGATGCAAAGCGGAAGCTATGTTACTTCGATTCAAACATTTCTTCCCGAAAGGTGTTAAATAGATGACCGGCACGACTCTATTGTTAAAGGAAAAATATGATGTAAAGGGACAAGACATTACATTACAAATTTGAAGCGGAGAGAACATATTTTATACGAAATAAATTATAAATTCGATTAAAAAATTGCAGTCCAGCATTGTCGCAATGACAGTAAATAATTACTGGTTTATATTAGAAAGGGGGTTGGTGTTGCTCACGTCCGTAGGTTTAACCATTAAGTACCCTATACGTGACCACTGGGTGGTGCTAAACGAGCAGCAATCTTCTGGCAGCCAGTCTATCTGAAAAGATCTCCTGGCTACTCATACATGACACCGCAAACTTTCAAAAACAGCTCTTTTAAGAGCTCAGGGTCACACTCCCGTGTACTCGGAACCACCATGCAGATCTGCCAGCTTAACATAGAGGGTATGAGCAAAGCAAAATGTGAATACTTGTCAAAATTGCTGTTGGACAACGATGTTGATGTGGTTGCCGTCCAAGAGACACATGTCTCAAATGAAGACCAGTTCCGGAAAAGATGCCACATCCCGGGATTCACTGCAATAGGTGTAACATATGACAGTTCTTATGGTGTTGCAACATATGTACGCAATACCATCAAAAACGTTAACTTACTATCACAGGGCATACAAGAAAACATCCACATGGTCGTAACGAAAGTGAATAATGTGTCAATTACAAATGTCTACAAGCCTCCTGGTCTCCCCTGGCCGGAAATTGTTCTACCCTCCACTGTGCATCCTTCCATCTATGTAGGGGACTTTAACAGCCACAGTGAAGAGTGGAACTATGCTACTAGCGATGAGTGTGGCTTGAAACTCACTGAATGGGCGGAAATAAACAATCTAGTATTGATATTTGATGCCAAGGACAACGGTACATTTCGATCAGCAGCCTGGAGAAGAGATTCTAATCCAGATCTGTGCTTTGTGAGCTGTGATGATAGAGGCCACCCTCTGCCCATCATGAGGAGGGTACTTGAGGGCTTCCCACACAACCAACATAGACCAGTATTGCTTGAAATCGGCATCACTATCCCTTTGATAAAATCTACCCCTCACCCAAGATGGAACTTTTTAAAAGCTAACTGGGAGCTGTTCTCCACTAAGCTAGAGAGGTGCATACGTTGGATCCCACCAAAAAGCAATGGCTACAAACGTTTCATTGGAGCAGTACTGTGTGCTGCAAAGTGTAGTATACCAAGGGGATTTCGAAGGGAATACATTCCTGGATGGACAGAAGAGAGTGAAATACTCTTCAATGAGTTTCAGGAGAACAATGACCCAGAAATTGCTAATGCACTCCTGTCCAGTCTCGATACCACCTGCAGACAAAAATGGATCAACACTGTTGAAAATCTAAACTTTATTCATTCCAGCCGAGCAGCTTGGAGCCTTCTTAGAAAGCTAGGAGGGAGTACAGCTGTAACTAAAGAACAGCCCAAAGTCACACCTGACCAAATAGCCAACCATATTATCTTAAAATCTCGAGTACAACCTGATAAAAACCACACTAAATTTGTGAAACGTCAACTTAGAGCTCTGAAAAGAAAGGCAGCATCTGTATCAAGCTATGCCCGACCTTTCTCAGTTGAAGAGATAGATACGGCTCTGAAGAAACTAAAACCTAGCACGGCCCCTGGCTTTGACAGAATACATCCTGAGTTCTTAATACATACTGGCAAGAACACAAGAGCATGGCTAGCACTATTTTTCACAGACATACTCCGGAATGGTATACTTCCACAAGAATTTAAGAAATCTAAAATAATAGCCATTTTAAAGCCTGGAAAATCATGCAAAAAACCAGAAAGCTACTGACCCATAGCACTTCTCAGCTGTTGCTACAAGCTCTTTGAGAGGCTTATCTACAATAGAATCAGCAACACCATTCTGGAACATGTACCAACAGATCAGGCGGGTTTTAGACCTAACAGGAGCTGTTGCGATCAAGTACTTTCTCTTACAACTCATATAGAGGCAGGCTTCCAAAAGCGCTTGAAGACTGGCGCTGTGTTTATTGATCTTACTGCGGCATTTGACACCGTCTGGAGAGAGGGTGTGGTGTACAAGTTTCTACAGATTATACCATGCAGAGCAACAGCCCATACCATCAACAGCATGCTCTGCGATAGGAAATTTCAAGTCTTTCTAGGGGATGGAATGAGCACCGATAGGAAGATACACAATGGACTACCTCAAGGATCAGTGCTCTCACCTTTGCTATTTAACCTGTACATTTCTGATCTTCCAATTACTGCATCAAGAAAGTTCTGCTATGCAGATGATATCACAATAGCTGCACAACACAGTCAATTAGAGCAAATTGAGGAAACTTTGGAACACGACCTGGAGAGCCTGGGGCACTACTTCAAAAAATGGCGATTGTCTCCAAGTGCCACCAAAACAGAAGTGTCCTGTTTCCACCTGAATAATCAACTGGCAAATACAAGGCTGAATGTCTCTTTCTGTAATCAACCTCTTAGACATAATATGTACCCCAAATACCTGGGAATCACCCTTGATCGCACTCTGTCTTTCAAGACGCATCTACAAAATGTCGCTGGCAAGCTTAAGAGCAGGAACAATATAATACAGAAGCTTTGTGGCACCACGTGGGGATCAACTGCTAGCACGCTGCGCTGCTCAGCTTTAGGACTGGTTTATTCGTGTGCTGAGTATTGTGCCCCTGTCTGGATGAATAGCTCCCATACAAGATTGGTAGATACACAGCTTAATGTTACAATGCGCCTGATTTCTGCTACCATACGATCTACACCAGTACTTTGGCTACCATTGTTGGCAGGAGTCATGCCACCTGACCTGCGTCGATCTAGGGCCCTTGCTCGCGAGTCCCTAAAGATAAGCAAAAATCCTCAACTCCAAATTCACCAAGACATTCCATCCTTGAGCATTAATCGCTTGAAATCTCGGAATCCAACCCTCCGGGCAGCTCAAGACATGGCTATAACTGATGATGACTATATGACATTGTGGAAAAACCGCTGGGAAACAGGAATGGGGTCCCACTTGCATGGCCTGTTCTGTCATAGGGGAAAAGTCCAGGGTTTCGACTTACCTCGCAAAACATGGTCCGCGTTAAACCGTGTCAGGACGGGCCATGGCAGGTGTAGGGACTCCCTGTTCAAATGGAAGAAGGTTCCGAGCCCGGGGTGTGACTGTGGTGCTCCACGTCAGACTGTTGAGCACATTGCACGCGAATGTAGCCTCCGGGCTTACCCGGGAGACTGGAGCGACATATTAATGTCCACTTCAGAGGCCTTGAAGTGGATAAGCGAGTTAGATAGATCTACAACTCTGAACGCTCTCTATATCTTTGTGTACATGTGCAGTCACACTTTTGTGAACTTTAGTTTAATTTCGTTTAAATAATTCAAAGTTTATTCAATAATTAAGTTTTACAATAGTTTAATTGCTTATAGACTTACTGCTTCTTGTTCTTTTATTTCACTTATGGTTTTGTATTACTCCATTTTGTTACGCTTTGTTCGTGTCATGTATCCACATGCGCATGACAGTAAATAATTACTGGTTTATATTAGAAACATTCCAATGCATGTTGTATTTATTTTTAATTTAGCTATTTCTAGATTATTTTCTATAATAATTTTCTCGATCGATGAAATCAAGCAAATATAAATGGAACATCTCAATTACGTGGTGTATGCTAGTGGTAACAAACAAGTGCCTGTCACTCCAAGCATGTCATTGAAATAATAAAATAAAATTTTAAAAATACGGAATAAATCTTTATTAAACTGCAAATTTATTTTCAGGCCTCGACTAGAAATTTTATTTCTTTATTTAAGTTTTTAAAAAATATGCCCAGTTCTCGTCTGAGAGATGAATGTTTATAGAAGTACTGTACGTTGGCTCTTCTGTTAGACGGTTCTAAAATCGTTTGCTAGAAATCCAAATGATTTTAGAAAGGAAAAGACATTCGACAATGAACTTGACAGTAAAATCCTGCTCCGGGATTTGGGCTTCATCACGGATATTCTGCGCCATTTAATCAAATTAATATAAAACTTTAGGGACGAAATGTTCTTTGTTCCGTTTCTGTGGGACTGCATTAAAGAATTTAAGTTAAAACTTGAAATTTGGAAAAAAAATTGCAAAATTGTGGTTACGTTTACTTTACTACCTACAAAAATTATAACTTTCTGTTTGCATCCTTGTCTACTGAATCTTGTTTATTAATAGGATTTATTATAGTTTGAGGTGTAGTTTGCGATTTGCAAGTAGAGGAGATCTAGATAAAAGTCAAAAGAAAGTATCTTTATTGTAACCAGGAGAAAATAATGATATTCGTTTTGACTTTTGAAGGGGTCGACTTCACCGGGTTAAGTCGACCCCTTTTCATCGTTCCGTATTTCTATTCACGACTTTTAAAACAGATCTGTTAACGAAAAGTGAAAGTTAAGAGGGTTATGATTTATTTATTGTGGGAACGTAGTGACGACTAACACTTGACTTCGTGCATTCCTTGTCTGCAAAATAACTCTGGAATGAGTTGTCCGATTTTGATGAAATTTTCTACGACGACTCACCATCACTCAAGGATGAACTGATTAAAATTTCAACTTTCAAAAATGATCCATTTTTGTAGAACTGGATATAGGTGTTTTTCTTCAGTATGGATCATTTTTGAGAGTTGAAATTTTAATCAGTTCATCTTTGAGTGATGATGAGTCGTCATGGAAAATTTCATCAAGATCGGACAACTCATTCTAGAGTTATTTTCTTGACAAGGAATGCATGAAGTCAAGTGTTCGTCGCTACCTACACGCACGTGTAGAAGTGCCATCTGGTGGTCGGAAGATATGACAAGCATTAAAACGGTAATTTTGAAAAGTAAATGTTGTCGCTAACTGGACACACAAGAAATATAAAGAATCTTTATTGAATAATAAGTTTAAACAAGTCTTCTTTTTAAAACGTAGAGCAGCAGCGATCAATATTGATGGATTTACGATCCATTCTCTCCTTCGTCTTCCGATCGTTAGTACGAAATTTCGATCTCTAAATAGAGAAGCTGCGCAGAGATTCCAAATTGAAATGAAGTCGCTCAAATTCATCATCATCGATAAAATGTTAATGATTGGTGCAAGAATGCTTTACATGATCGAGAGAAGATTGAGAGAGATAAACTCGGAGAAAGATGAGCCATTTGGTGGATTCTTTATCTATTTGTTTGGTGATTTTCGTCAGCTTCCTCCTGTTAAAGATACTCCTCTCTACTCGAGTGTTTTTTACGATGTAATGTCCCAACAAAGTAGATTCGCATTTGATTCTTTTGAGAAGTTCATTGAACTTAGTAATTCTCATAGACAAAATAGCGCAGATAGTTCCTTCACGGATGTCTTACAACATCTAGCTTCGGGTGATTTCTCTGATACAGATCTGAACATTCTGACGACAAGAAATCGAGCCTATTTATCCAGAGATAAACTTGATCAGTTCCAAACGGCAGTAGAGCTATATCCAACAAACGAGCAAGTTAAACAAAGCAATGAAGACTACTTGCAGTCAACTGGATGCCCTTTTGCTTATATAGCAGGGGTGGGCAAGCAAGAGTTCAGTGGGAGCCGAAATGTAGGTTTTGCAAAATGCATGGGAGCCGCAGTTCTGTACTATCGTGGTGGATAGTATGGTAAGGCCGGAAAGGATAGCACTTTCAGCAAGAGCCGCATGTAACTCAAAAAGAGCCGCACTTGCCCATGCCTGTTATATATCATCTGAAAACACTCCAGATATTGCCCTGCCTTCGTCCAAAGATGACTCAAGCTCTTGGTCTCTCGGTCCCTCCAAGTTTTTGAATCTCTCAGTTAATGCCAGAATCATTCTGAGAGTCAACTTATGGGTGCAAGGAGGTCTCGTCAATGGTTCACTAGGAACTATACGCTACATTATATATGTTCCTAATGCTCGCCCTCCAGCTCTTCCTCTGTTTATTTTAGTGGAATTCGATAGCTATCAGGGACCTTTCATCTATGATAATCTGTTTCCAATAATCCCCATAACACGCACTTCGAACAGGCAGTATATTGCCATCTCGTAGACAGTTTCCCCTTACCTTAGCATACTCGATGACTATACATAAATCACAGAGATTAACTCTTCCAAAAATCAAAATAGATATAGGGAAAAAAGAAACAGCTATCGGTCTTATCTATGTTACATTGAGTACAGTGAAAAAAATAACTGACATAGTATTTTTAAAGAGTTACAATAAAGATCGCAACGAGTCAATCTGTAAGTCCAAGGCCTATAGTGATAGACAGAATTTCATGAGACATTGGCATAGCAATTAATTAATGGCTTATTCTGACCTTATATTTGTACCTTTAAATGATCCAATAGAAATCATATATATTGTTGAGAACGAACGATTCTTTGTTTCTTTTTTCCTCATAATCTAGAAAATAAAGGTGCGAGCAGCTTCGTTCCGACTACACGCTGATGTAGCGTTACTTAACTAGTTTAAGTATTTCATTTAACAGAAAATGTCTTGATTAAAAGTGAAACCCTTAATTGTGTTCTATTTCATTCACTTTTAAAATAAAATATGCAATTAACTATATATATATATATATATAAATATAGTATATATATCGATATTCGGGGGATGCAAAAGTAGGTATGCAGTTGAAAGTCCGAGAAATACAAATTTTTGGTGTTCATTATTATTATTTTTACTATGTTTTATTGGTTCGTGTTCCTTATTTGTGATTTAATTTGTACATAAAAATAAATGTTTTTTTTTCTTTATTTTCTCCGTGTATGATTTTTTCCACAATAACAACTGTATATTTACTTTTGCACCCCTCTGTATATGTATATAAATGTGTGACCGGAGGGTCGGCACCTCTAGTGCCTCGTCAGGACTGACACCATCGAGTCCCGATTGACACAGAAGCCGAGACGGCCTGTTGATTTGGTATTAGAACATAGGTCACGCGAGCGGCCGCGATCGGATTCGGGATGGAGGAGGGTTGAGTGAGAGACGGCGTACCGGAAGTGAATCATTCGGATACCAGTTAAACACACAAATACCTGTTTATTTAAAGGGAAATATCTACAACGAGATAAACAATTAGATATACACCGTTAATTGCCGCGAGAGAGAGAGAGAGAGAAGGAGAGAGTTCACATTTAGACCGCGATTCAATGTAAATACCTGGGTAATTGAAGGGACCACGAGAGGGTTGATTAGAATAGTTCTAGAAAACGATGTCTTATAGGTGGTTATTTCGAGAGTGATAGATTCCAGGGCATTCGGCGTCGGCGACGATAGTATAAGGGCTGTTTCACACTATGACCGACTCGACCGACCGATCCTATAATCGGACCGACTAGTAGTAAGAGCATTCACACTGACGTGAGTACGATTGTATGTCGGTGGCCGATTCGTAAGGACCAATCGGAACGGGTGTTAGAAATCGTTTTAACTTTTTATAATTTTTAAAAATATTTTTGTAATCTACCTGATTAAACTTTGCGGATATGATCTTACTTCGTTTATAAATTCTTACGAAAAGTCTAAATAATACATCTTTTCTCATTACGTCGATAATGTTTTTTAATATATAGGCCTATATTAAGATCATATGTATTCCCATATAAAATTTAAGCAGTTATGAAAGAAATAAGGTACAAGGAAAAATTTAAATAAATCAGAAATATATATAATGTAAAGTTATGTTTGATTGATTCGATAGTTTTCATATATCCAAAGTCTGATTGGTTGTAGCTTCGAAGCTTATTGGCTGTAGCTCACCGACTGCTCCGACCCGACTACAAATATTTAAGTTTTTAAATCTGTTCGACTGGAACGACCAGTCGGTCGGCCGACTGCTGTTGCCACGGCAACACGACTTGGAGTCGGACCAGTCGGTCATAGTGTGAAATAGATTGTTCGTCGTTCGTTTTCTAACTAATTGGTTTTAGGACCAAGTGTTCACGGAAATTTCCAAAATTTACAACTTTTCGGTCACTCTCATTGAACTGGAAAAATTTCTGTCTTTATTACATCTAATATTACGAAGAGATCAGACCCCACTGTACTCGGCAAGAGATTGGTTCGGTTAAGCTTCTGTTTAAGTAAAATTTCGGCTCTTTCATCGGGGTTTTATTTATGTTTCTAATTCCCTAATCGCTTAATTATTTAACTACTTCTTAAGTAGAAATAAGTCGAAACCGGTTACTTTGTACTCGAATATCTGTAGTCTTGGGAAAGAAGTGGAAAGAAATTTTTATGACAACCGATACATAAATCGTAAATTTAAGGAAAATAAATTCTAGAGCTTTTTTTTGTACCTTGTACGTCTCATTCATTAAATTTGGTTGTAAACGATGCTGCCAAAGTAACAGTTAATTTTTTAACACTACTAGAATTGTACACGTTTTTTCTGCATCCCCTTACAGATGGGACGTACTAAATCGCAATATCACCGGTTTAACATCGAAATCCGTAAGTAATAGAAGATGGGAGAGCGGAATAAACGCAGAATAAATATGTCAAATATTTTAATGGAGTTTTTTAAAACTCCTGTCAACTATACAGAACTATCATAAAAACATACCAGGAAATTCCTATCGGTTGGGATAAGTTATAAATGTAGTCTAGGGTGGGCAACCTTTTTTATAACGTGGGCCAGAATAAATTTTACGTTTTTTCCGCGGGCCGTAGTAGTCAATTGACGCCTTCTTGTGACTCGTACTTTTTTTAGTCTGCAAATACGAAATAAATAAATAAAAAGTTAATTACTACATTTATTTCTCTTATCGTTTTCGAAAATTACAAAGAATTGGAAAAATAACTATTAATTAGTTATTTTCCAATTCTTGTAATTTTCGAAAACGATAAGAGAATGGAAAATAACTATTAATTAGTTATTTTTCCAATTTAATAATCTATTAAAGTTCTCGCGGGCCGGATAGAAACTTTTCGCCAGCCGTAGCTGGCCCGAGGGCCGGGGGTTGCCCGCCGTTGATCTAGTCTACTCGTGATTCGCATAATCGGGCGAGGGCGGCCGAATATCTAGCAGGCAGGCGGCTAACAGCTCAGAATCGGTCCGGGATATAAAATTAGATGCTTTACGCGTGTGTCGCTTCTACCGGCTAAACCGGGTGAGGTTGGTGCTCTGTAAACCGCATGTGCCAATGCCTATATAATCTGGCTGATTGGAAACCGACCCAGTTTCGACATTCCCTCCGCCACCGAATTATTCGAATATACAATAGCAATCTTATCGTTCTTTTCACATGTAGTATAGAAATTTGTAAAAGATACATAATGCAGTTATAATAAAATATTAGTTTTAATTAATGCAAAGTACGTTAAAATATGAAAATTTATATTTTATAAAATACAAGAGAAGGTCATTGGAAGGTGGAATGCCATGACTGACAGTAGCGTGCGCTGTGCGATCTCATCGCTTCCAATGACGGCACGCTACTGCTGCAGTCCAAACGTCGGTCTACTGAAAACCAACGGCAACACCAATATACATACCTAGGGGATCCTGCTACCCGTTCTCATTTAAAGCAGCCGCTTTCAAAACCTTGGTAAGAAGGGCAATCTCCCACTCCTCCACAATGCAAGCTCTGGACAATGAACTAGCTTATCTTTAAAAAGTCGCAACAGATCATGGATACCCTTCCGTAATACAACGTATAATCAAGCAACATCACCAAGGAAGCGCATCCACAGGACAGGCAAAGGGTAGCGCTAACAAAAACGAATTAACAAGACTTCCTATCACATACAACCCATACGTTAGAGGAGTATACGGAAAAATATCCAAGAGACAGCAGATGCAGATAGCGTATCGAAGAGATCCCACAGTAGCCGACATCCTAAAAAATTGCAGAGACCCCCCGGATCTCAACAGAATGTACGGAGTGTATTCTATCCCTCTAATGGATAATAGATGGCAAAGAGAACTCATTTACATCGGTTCTACTAAGCGCTCGTTAAAGACCAGATTAAAAGCACACCAAGCAGACCTACAGCACCGAAAAGTCAACACGGCGCTAAGTATATACGCATCCGATCAGGATATCGAGGCAGAACTTATCTTAATCATTGCAAAAGCAACAAGAACATATTGTATGAACAATGTGTGCTCTGTTCTATGTTGCTAACACTGCAAACTGCCAAGTCTAGATGATGAAAAGCATTTTTTATAAACGGTTGTCATATGACAACTGCTTGATTTAAGTCCCATCTGGAAAACATGTAAATTACGTCTATTCTACAGTCTATCTTGGAATAATTCACACTGTGCAGGGTAAATACTGAAGCAGACTTTTGAGGATCATTTTCTGCAACATTGATAACAATTGACAATGTCAAGACATGTCTAGACATGTCAATTGATTAACAATTGACATGTCTAGAAAAAGATCTCAATGTAAAGCAAGCTGTTGACAAAATTGCTGGAGTATAAGCACATGTAAAACCATCAACAAGACAAAAATAGTGGCTAAAATATGGCATGATTTCACATAACCTGTCATACACTGACTTGGATAAATAAGGTGATGAAGCAGAATCAGTAAAAAATAAAAATAACGAATAAAAGATGGCCGACTTTCCCGTAAAAATAAAGCCCGTGTAGGGCGAAGAAAAAACGAAAATAACGGGTCGAAGATGGCCGACTTAATTTTTGCTCGTTTCTTCTACTATGGCAGATGCTGCTTTAATTTGAGTGCAAACGAAGAATTACATAGGCCTAATTTACAACATCATCATCCAATAATACGCTACTCAGCACAACTAACTCTTCGTAGATGTTATTTATATCGAAAAAACGTTACGTCTGATATTTTCACTATCTTTTGCTGTAAGTTCTAATCTAACCGCTATTGCAACACGCAAGCGAAATTTAAAGCGAAACGTTTTATACTACAGAAATTAAAGTCAAATAGACACGAGAAATAGGCACAAATGACAGTGGAAATTTCGACAGCTGGGTGTCTGCTTTTCTGTGTTGAGACGGACCAGACCTTAACTTATAATGCAGAGGGATTGTCTTCTCACCCGTCTAAATGCGCTTTTACCTAATTTCGGTTATAGAATGGGATGTTTGGGAAGTCAATAAGTGTCTATATCATGATCGTCTTTAGACGAGGTAAACGGAGCAATTTGTCCTCCTTTAGGATCGAGTAAAAACTTCCACAAATTATAATCATAGATGACTGTGATGCCATCTTGTATTCTATGATTTATTTGTGAAAACCCGCTCAAAAATTAGATAATGTAATAAAAATTTCTTGATGTATTTATTTCTCTGCAAGCTTTGTCCGTCCTTCCCTGGAAAATTCTGCCAACATAAATGATATGTACTGTACTATGCTTTAGATAGACATTATAATATATATATATATATTTCCTATAGGAATAAATATTTAAAACACAAAGATGTTATGATATTTTAATTTTACGTACCTTTTCCTTCTTACAATATGTTAAAATGTTTCGTAAAAACAAAATTTATATATCTTACACCGTATATTTAGCCCAGAATTCAACCGTGCAGAAAAATTGTATTACTATTACTAAGTGATTATTTTTGTTTTATCATCAAATATAATTGATGTTATTTTGCAATATATTTAATTTTTTATATAAGAGGATAAGAATAAAGCCCTTTTCTCTTTTACCCTTTTTACCCTCTTAATCGAAAATAAATAAGTGGAAAAGATTTTCCCTTTACTTGTGAAAATACGTACGAACAGAAAGTAAAAGCAGAGAACACTAGCATTATTTATAATCGCTTAGTTATTGATCAATTTTAAATTAGCCTTAATTTAGCTTTGATGAATTTATTATGAGTCATCATTATCATGTTGCATGCCATTAAAATTGACAGAATGCCGAGTTCGGTATGAAGACGTCAAACGAAGATTACACGATGAGCCACTTATAAAAGAATATCAAAGACAGAAACTTTTTCATATACTATTTTAAAATTGTATTTTTTTTAATACAAAAAGTTTGACCTCTCGTTGATCTACTAGCCCGTAACAAAAAAGTTAATTTGATATTGTTATTATGCAGTTATTAATTTGTTGCGATACACAACTTATACACATTCAACAGCGGGTAACGAAGCGAAATTCGTTTATTTTTCTCCTTTAACATCGTCGATTCAATTTCATATAAAAAATATAATACTCGAATTTCGTCAACCTATTCCTTCATCACGTAAGGCAACACAGGAACATCATATTATTTACTCATAAATAGTTGATTGGATATAAAACCACTAAATATTGTAGCTGGTTTCGGGCCCTGACCAATTGCAGGCACGTGACGTTTACCGAATTTACTGTCCGCGTCTAACATCTAAACACAAGAGTCACCTTACAATAGGAAATATCTTCCTGCAGATACACTCCTTCGCAGATTGCTCTCGTCTTACGTTACGCTACCTCACACAACAACACTTTATTCACTTAAAAATCGCCAAATATAAAACAGTAGTAAAAGTAGACCAAGTGTAAAAGCCCCGAACATAAAGTCAGAGAAAGTCAACCGCGGAGCAAATTAGCTCCTGTTTCAATTCTATATAAAGAGCTGTAATTCGACTGTAATTCGCAATACTAAATTGTTTCACCCAGAATCTCCCGCTGAAGAGGGAATGTTAGAAGAATTCTTCTACATTCTAGCAAGGGTAAAACATTGCTACATCCCTGAACTACAAGAAACACATTCACAATTTTGTAATCTCTACTTTCTCTTAAAAAGTATTTCGCCATGCTTATCAAGGGAAATTGTAATATACAGTCGACTCCGCATAAGTCGACACCCCAAGGGGAACTGGAAATGTGTCGACTAAAGCGAAGTTGGAAAAAAAAACCACAAAACTACAATTAATATAATACAGTAGTGCTTTATACAGTAGCATAGACTTACAAAACATTGTGTTCTCCGTTTACAATTATTCTGTAGGTGAAAAACTGAAAATTTCGTTTAGTGTTGTTTGTTTTGAGCACTTAACTGTCTCGACTTTCTTTTTCAACGATCACGAACGCCTTGAAAACATCATCTTCGCAATTGTCAGTTGTTGGCAACGTCTAAGGATTCTTAATGCTTCTAGCGTGAGAAAATAAAAATTGGATTCTGGTGTGACGTTGATGTAGATTGTATATTTTCTTTTTGTTTATCTGTTATTATTTTATACATAAAACTTCATAAAATGTTAAGGCATTTTTATTAATATGTATATATATTAATAATATTAATGTATTATTATATTATTAAATGTATTAATTATATATCAATAAATAAATCGATTCCCCCTCCTGAAAAAAATGAGTTCGCACCACACCTGCGGAGTGAATTCATTCTTTCGGGAGGGGTGACGACTTATCGGAGTGTGGGACAGCAAAAGTATGTCTACTTATCCAGTGGTGTCGAGTAAACTGGAGTTTTTTTTAACATTAATGCCTATGTAGTCGGCCGGAACCACAGAAAACTGACTACTTAACAGAGGGTGTCGACTTATCGCGATTCGACTATATATATATATATATATATATATATTCAGTACAGCAAGAAGAAAAAAATACACCTTAAACATAAAGTTACTGTATATATATGTTTAAAGCTTGTACGTTTAAATTATATTTTAAGCTCTATAAATGAATTATAATTTATTATTTTTATAGTAATTTTTGTTTACCATTGAAAACTATAATACTATTAGAGAATGACTTTAGATAATTTTTGTGAAAAAGCCGATTTAATGATTCATTCAGAAGCTTTCATTCAAAACATTTATTAAATACATCTTTTTAACATTAAAACATCACACATTTATTATTCAGTTAAAGATTCGGGAAGCAACTGTACAAAATAAATCGAACAAATGTCGATAAAATTCACAAATTTCTCTCAATGTAATTATTTTGGTTTGTAAGGTCCAATAATCTTGCGAAGTTCATCCAATTCGGGAATTCGCTCCCATTTTTGATTGATCGTAATCAGCTGGAAAATATATGTATATGTGCTTAATAAAATTTATATTTAAATTTCACTCAGAATTTATTTTTATTTAGTTTTAAAAAGTCATTTTGTGTCATAATAATAATACAATTAAGACATTTTTAATTTAGGCGTGTCTACACTTTTTTCATTCGTATTATTTTTTCAAGAGGAAAATTATTGATCTTACACACTTTTAATTATCATCTGAATCTAATTTATACTTTGAAAGTGGTATTTGAAAAAAAAAAGATTTTGCAATAGAAAATTAATATTAAATATAAAGTAGTTTTTATACAGGAAACGTCGAAGGAAAATTGCAGAATGGTTAACTTTTCGATTAATTTCAACGTTTAATTAATGAAGAATCCGGAAAGAGCCCATTGTACTATTTTATAAAAATAAGATTATTTTTATAACAGTACTTTTCTAAATAAACTGCATTTCATATAGTTAATAAATCAAACATTTTAATACGAATAAAACTCCATATTAAAATCGTACCTTCTGTGGTTTCTCGGGATCCACCAATTCCCATCTCGGATAGCCTCCTTTTACAAATCTGTAATTTTATATTAGCATAATTATGTTATTCAATTTATTTATGAAATGAAACATTAAAAAAAACATGTTTAATGTAATAAACGTTTTGTGTATTAAAAGAGAAGCGTTCAATTCATTTAAAGTAAAAATACGTTCAGAGGAATTTTACATTTTATGAAACGTCACGTACCTTGCATCCAAGTTGTAAAATAAATGATATATAACAGAAGAGACCATTCCTGTCGTAGCGGCTGCCGTAATAAAAACTAATGGAACAAGCTGCAAAAAATGAAAAAGTCATTTACGTTTCCTCTTATTTAAGCAATTTATGATAAATTTTTCAGTAATAAATCATATAGAAATGAATGAAAATATACAGCACTAACGAGTTACTACGATACGATTTAGAAGATAATTGTTTATTACCAGTTTGTATTATAAAAATAAAAAATATTAACGTCGGTTATTTATTTAAAAAATCCCAAATACAATTCATCGATAAAAGATAATAGCGTCGATTACTTTTAAAATTACTAAAATTATTTCTATGAGTGCATTGTGAAAACCATCGATTAACATACTCAATAAATACATATTTATGTGTTCGTCATAATTTAACGATATTTTACATATAGCTTTCATACATTCTGACTAAAGTAAAGTAGAAAAAGTATTCATTTTAAACTAGTAAACTAAAATACATACCTCCGGATGTGTTCTCATTGTGCGCAAAGAAAATAACTTTCTGAAACTGTCCATTAAGGGATCCCGTCCGGGACAGGTACCACGAAACTTCTCAAATCCCATTTCAACTTTATTCTATAATTTAAAAGTGTGTTGAAAATTAACTTATCGTCAACAAAACATTTCTTATTTAAATTGCTTATGTCTAATATATTTCAATTACCTACATAAATTTTAAAATTAAACTTTTTCTTACGTATAAAGCTTACCGCGCACTAAATTCAACGTTTATTTACGAATCCGAACTATGTAAATTGTCGTTACTCAAAGGGAAAGTACAGGAAAGTCTGTTGTCAAAAACACTTTAATTTCGAGTTGGCTAGGTACTGTTCACAACAGTTATGATTCGCGATCCACGTTACAAATCGTACTGCAGCAAAAAACGTGAAACTCAGATTCAGAAACTAATTCAGAAACTCGCCATGCCTTAGCCTACCTTAAAACAGAGAAAACAGATATAAGAGATATATAGAAGAAACAAAGTGAACTGATACCTCTTGTCTCAAATGGCGAGTCCTCGTTGGCGATCTTCTCGTCGAACGTAGTCCTACACACGAATAGTTTTCAACGAGTGGCTCGTATTTACCGGTCCACCGGTATATATCCTTCTGTCCAGCTTCCCCCGCTGGGTTTATTGTCCCTCTAGGCAACATATCGTCAATACAAAAGCCATTAGGGAAGACACCAAAGAGTACCACAGAACATTCTAAAAATGTATATGAACAACGAACAATGGTTGCGTTAATTAAAAAAGCCTCTGTTAAAAGACAGTTAAGCTATTTCGCTTTAAGTTCAGTTAGCAGCTGTAGCGCTAAATGGTTAGCAGGGAAGTTCACAAGCGCCGAAGACAAGTTTAGATGGCTGCCACCGTAAATTATACGCATATTACGTACTATGTGTCCAATGTAGCTTGTCACATACGAAATTCCATTTTAAACTGGTTACCGGAAAAATTAGAAACGCAGTTTTTTTACATAATCGGGCATTAATATAATCTGATTTATTAGTAAAAGCGCGTGTTTTATTGTTGTTGTTTACAATTTTACGCAATATCGTATTTTCGTGATCGACTATTAACTATCGGTACCTACGATATTTTACAGTCTGGGCGACAATTATGCATCGTTTCTGACTAAATATTTTTACTCATTTAAACAACGTATACACAACAATAACCAGTAACTGAAATGTACAAGTGTTTCTCACTAAAAGCGGAAATTGCTTACAGCGCCTCCGGCGGCTTAACTAAAGTAGCTTTACGCTCCATTAACTTTAAAATCGGAAACAAAAGATTTCATTAATCATTCAATATGCCACTTTGAAATCTGAATGAAGACTGAACTGTCGTTGTTATAATTTTTTAAATAAATAAATATTTATAAAAACATTATAGAATAGTTTTGAAACATTTTAAATTATATTATAATTGAAAATATTTTTAAATGACTATTATTATTATTAATGCTAAAATTCCCGAAAATATCTGCCAATATTAGAACTTCGCTTTTAACGTTTAAAACAGAATATAACTCGTGTTTCTGAATTTATCCCATTTCGACATTCCTGGTTGTAATCCTTATTTCAGCGACGCACTCAATATTTCATCCTGGTGAGTCGAGTTCAATGGACAAAATATTCTTTAATGCGAATTCAATAAAATTATCAACTTACTTGACAGCCAATTAATACCTAATATAGAAATTGAGTACACGACACAATATAAATAAATGATAAAAAATTTAATAAGGAAATGACATTCTTATTAAATTTTCTATGGTAGCTGTATTCTATGTTGATCTAGTAATAGTCTTAATAGTCTCTTTAATCCGAAAAATTGACGGTAGACTGCCTCACAGCTTAACAGGTTCAAAACTCCTTTATTGCCTTTTTACAAATGCATTTCGGGTCAGTATTATTTTCTCTGACCCCTCTCCAGTGCTTAAGTTTTTCATACACTCCTTTTACACCTATACAGTACTTTCGGGTTTTGTTCACATTACGTTAAAAAATACGGCTTTTTTCATTGCAACAGTGCACTACAGGAATAGTACATACGCACAGGCCTTTTATAAAAATGTTCTAAAACCTTACACAATCCTTTAAAAAACCACTACATATGTTATACACATTTGAAATAATCCCATCGGTACAGTTTTCTCCCGTCCACGACAATGATTCCATTAATATCAAACCGAATCTCTTTAATCCGAATTATTAATATCAATTTTTCGGATTAAAAAGACTTACTAGATCAAGGAAATGACATCTGGAAAATTCACTAGTGTTTCTTTTTCTTTTACTTTGTAAATTTGCCAGGGTCCCATCGCCCATCCCCTGCTGCGCCACTGATTACTCATGCTGAAGTTATTTCTACGAATCAATTCGTCTTATCGATTCCAATTCTTTTCGAATTTTTTTTCCAGATTAAGTATTGTAATTGTAAATCCTGACTTAAACGGCTGTCTTCAGCTGTACTTAATTAAACCGACAATAAATGTTGCTTTAAGACGCTTCCAAAAGAAACATGACGGAGGACATCACAATACAGTTTTTATATGAGAAAACAATCAGGTATACAATTATGCTCGTATGTCTAAGGCTGGCATCTAAGTACAATTACAAGTAAAACTAATTATTACTTTTCTATCAATCTCTACACCATACTCAAACGTCACTTTACAAGACGAAGCCGTTATTCACGGCGATTCCTTTCTGCGTATTGAAAGTTAGTTTCCAGTGGCAATTTGTGCAGAGCCGGACATTTTACATTACCAAAGAATTACAAGGCCTTCACCAATAGGTTTATCCTTGGAAAAGGAAATATGAAGGTTGTAACAGAAGTGAGAAGAATGAAGAAAAGAAAAAGAATGACAGGAAAGTGTGAAACATGAAGCTTCAGAGCACCCAGACGAATGCCTATTATTTAACATCAATGAATACAAATTACAAAAATACAGTTATATACAAAATAACTGCCTCTGTAACTTGAGGCAGTAGGAACCTCATAACGGCTAACTTGCCTGAAAGCTCAACACACAAAAAGGGTATGAATAATCCCCCCTTGGGGAAAACAGACAAAGCCCTCCATGGCTTTGGAGGTAACAAAAGATAACAGTTGCGTATATATAATACGGCCAGTACATGAGAAGAGGCCCCCAATAGCTAACTTGCCATGAGGCCAAAACAAAACGGGTATGAACGACTCTTTCTAAAGAGAGGGAAACCGCTGGATAGTTCGCTTACCTGGCAGTTCTAGCATGCCAGTAGCTCTAAGGGAAGTTTCAAGAGCCTGTAGAATTTTTTGATTGGTGAAAAAGGCTTTCAACTGGCATTACCAGTGAAAACCATGGTCATTCATTATGCTCGCTAAAATTCGTGTTTCAGGTTTGTATTTAGTACACACAAAGATAATATGCTGCACATCTTGATCCTCAGCTAGAGCACAAAAGCATTTCCCATTCCATTTGTCCAGGAAACGCTTCAGGTATGCTCTGAAGTTCCCGTGCCCTGTAACTGCTTGAGTGGTAATAAACTTTGGATGGTTAAAAGACATGTGCCTGCTGTCCCGAATGCCTGGAAAAATTGACTGATTTTTTTACTTCCCACCTCTATTTCCACAGTTGTGTCGTGATGTTTCCTAGCTGGGACTTGGCCAGGCTCAATGGAAGGGTGTTGAGAAAGATGGGCATATCAGTCTTAGCTGCCTTTTTTGCGAGTAGGTCGGCTCGCTCGTTATTAGTTATGTCAGCATGCCCTTTGACCCAGTTTAAGAGGATTTTTATTCCTTTTCCTCTAAGTAGCGTCAAAAGGTTGATAGTTTCTTGAAATATAGTTAACTTTGTGCGTAGTTTTCTGATTTGGGCTAGGGCCGTTTTGCAATCGCTGTTGATGTGTATTGTTTTGTTTCTGAACACCCGTTTCGTCTCTGATATATTGCAACGCTTTTAAAATAGCCAAACTTTCGGCTTGGTTGTTTGAACATTGCATTGGTAAATTGATCTTCCAGAGGTGTTATTAACAACAAATGCGCACCCAATGCCCTTGGCAGACTTCGACCCGTCAGTAAACACATTGTACGTTTGTCATTTACTTCTGGTGCCTCGGTAATTTCCAGGTTTGGTTCCTCAGGGTGAACTATGTTAGCCTTTTGCTGTAGGCCGTAGTTCCAGATGTCTTTTATACGTTTTGTATAACTCCGTATATCAGTTTTGAAATTTCCATTTCCATTTTCCCGTAATATAAAGGGGAAGGTTAACTTATAAATGTGGCAATAGAAATTTAATAGATTACCTGAATTACTTTATTACACTTTCGTACGTAAAATTATTCAATTAATATCATTTATACAAACTTTACAAAATGTTTCTCAATCGTTTATTGAATGAATTTTTCTGCGATATTTTTAAAATGTTAGAAACGCGTATTCCAGATTTTATTGTTAGAACAGAAATTTTACTGTTAAAAGAATAAACTTAGTATAAACTTGGAATAAAAAATAAACCAGATCATTTCTTACATTATTTTGATTACTCTTGACTAGAAATTTAGCACAAGATTAAGGCTTGTAAATATTGGTATTAAAATAATTATTTTTACAAAAATATACACAAGTCCACTTGCATAACATTAGAACATTGTCATACGATCGCAATTACGTCACACATGGCGCGCCATCGTCATAGCCATCGTGATCATACGCCGGAGACAGCGTCCTCCATGAGTCTTAACCTGCATTTGATACAATGCGATTATATGAATAAATCATTTATTTAAACAATTGCAAAGTTTACACAATATATAAAGTAAAATCAGTCATATTTCTACATATTGTATTCCATTTGAAATCAGATAAACTTTTTATTTCAAGACAATAATATGAACAGAATTGATGGGCCTATTGAATAATTGATGTTCAATCCAATTGACTCATGTCATCATTTAATAAATCGAATAAGAATATTGTTACAAATCTCTAAGTTATTCGATAAGTTTTATATTACAGTTATATGCCAAATACTAATGAGAAAAATTCGTAAGGTCACAAATTAAGATACTTTCGTCGCAAGTAATTTTTACACTTTATAAGATATTTCCAAAATTATTTGTCATATTCATTATTTTTTGGTATTTATATCTAAATTGGGCTTTCAATAATATCGGATAGTACAGTACATTAGTAGTTTAGTATTGCACGGAATACTAAATATCTTCAGAGAAGAGCCATTAAGCCGTTATAAAGTGCTCTATGACTTGTGTTTTACATTCACCGACATAAACTAGTGACGAAGACAATTGATATGAAGTGTGCAGGCTGAAATCTTAAAAAGTATGGATTGGAGGTTAAATCCAGTTTCTGCGACCAGACCTTCGTACATAAAAGGAAGCATGAAATATATATACAGTCGAGTCCGCATAAGTCGACACCCCAAGGGGAAGTGGAAATGTGTCGAGTTATCCGATGTGACGACTAAAGCGAAGTTGGAAAAACCCACAAAACTACAATTAGGAAAATACAGTAGTGAGTTATACAGTAGTATAGGATTACAATACATTGCGTCTTCCATCTACAATTACTCTGTAGAAAAAAACTGAAAAATTCGTATAGTGTTGTTTGTTTTGAGCACTTAACTGTTTCGACTTTCTTTTTGAACGATCATGAACGCCTCGAAAACATCATCTTCGCAATTGTCAATTGTTGGCAAGTAAGTTGAAGTAACGTCTAAGGATTCTTAAGACCGACTGTCCACGAAATCCTTCTATTTTTCATCCTTCCACCTTCAACCATCAAAATTGAATCGTCTCCATGTCCGTTATTATACAAGTTACCGTGCAAATTTCGGTTTCTAATGTTTACCTATACTGAGATATTTAACGAAATAGACGTGGACCCACACACATATGTTGGAAATTAACTTTTTGACTTTTTTCTGTGCGGAGGTGTCAAAACACGACGATTCTAAAGGCAACAAAGTTCAAATGTCACACGATTAAAATATTATAACAGCAGGAAAAGTAAACTTTCAGCTAATTATATTGCTATATTGCTATTATTACAAAACTTAAAAATTATAGAAAATTGGTCGACAATTACTTTAAGAGGTGATAAATAAATTCTCTATTGAATTTGACATAGAGAAGTGACTAAAATGCCAAATCAACGAATTATTTCGTCAATCTTAAGGTTGTGCCTGTTGCCATTCTTTCGTTTTACGGTTTACTTCAAATTAATAATTTTTGTCGGTGAATATTTATTTAATGTCTGTTAAAATAGTTTCTTAAACAATAAAAAATCTTTATCAAAAGTATTTTTGAAGAAATAAATTAAATCTTTATAGAAATAAAACTTTTCAAATTAATTTCTATCTTCAATTGTTTCGAATATAATGAACTACGCCATTCAACACACGTGAAAGACTGCGGGTGGATAATTAATATTAAGTTTCTTAATTTAAAGAGATTTTAACAACAAAACATTCCTTAATAATTATCAAACAAATAATTCTTTATAATCTCTTTGTAATCCCACATTTATCCAACACTTCCGCTTCTTCACTTAATGCCGATGATGATCGAAACATGACGTCAGTAACGCTCGTTGTAAAACTGACGTCATCTTCAGATTGTTCTTGATACGTGCCCAATTAGTCTTCGGTGATGGTTTCTTTGACCAAACAATATACTTCTAAATATAGAAATGCTCTCTTCAATGGTCTTTTACTGCATCAAAAAAAGTAATTTAATCCGGAGACGGACAAAAATAAAACCCCTCTTCGTCATCAGAATCCGATAAAAAGTGAAAATTTCTCATTTCTGATAGAATAATTTCACAGTACTCTATCTTTTTTATTAATTGAAAAAATTTCATTTATAATAAATATACAACTTGCAGCCATTTTAATTAACACATTTTATTAGATTGTGCATTGTTATCATAAGTCTTTCAATTTTAAACCTTTAAATGATAAGAATTATTAGATTATTTTCAATTATTTCGATTGATTGTATCTTACAGAAGAAGACAATTCTGTTTCTTCCGGGTTATCGGCAATTCTATTTGTTTCTGTTTCAGGTTCGTCGGTTGCCATAACATTTATATCGTTGACAGAATCTCCCGCGCTAACTTTATTCAAATAACATGCGGGAAGTCCATTTGATAATCAGAAAATAGAGAATAAAAAAGTAAAACACAGAAATTCATAAAACTTTCTTCAATATTTATATAAGAATTTGAAAAAGAAAAACAAAGGAAATGACAAATAATATATATATATATATATTTTATTTAATAATTTTGCTATCGAATTTGAAAAAAAAAAAAAATGCAACTTTGGTCATTGTGTTAGTGCAATAAATGTAGTGATGTAAATATTGCTGTGACACAGCAAGAGTTTTTCAATATAAAATTTCTATCAAACAAATTTTCTCTATGCTTATCGGGTTGACACATTATCGATGAACTGACCACGTGGAGAAAACCCAAAAATAAAATTACTTCGCACACGTAATGCTTAGCACGCGCCGCGATTATTATTCACGTTTTTCATTGTTGCGTAAAAACGAAATATTAACAATAGATTTTCGGAGATTGTCGAAACGAATTGTTGAAGAAAGTTGTGCAATTTGCGAGCTGCGAAAAAAATGAATTTTTACGGTAAGTTAAACTACATTTTTATTGTATAATTATATTAACTCTTTCATAACGTGTTCGCAATAAAAACAGAAACAAAGTTAATAGTAATTTCTACCAGATGTTTTAAAATTTTCATAAAAATGTTATACGTTGATTCTCTCCATTGAATGCGGACGTTTCCAGAAAAATCTAACCTAAATTAATCACATTAATAAACAAATGTAATTGTGATTGTTTTCCAGCTGAAGTAACGCTCTTTTCTTTTCTGTTTTACGTTCGAAAATTTGTTAGAATATTTCTGAATCTTTATAATTTGATAATTACATCGAAAATATTTCCAATTAGTTTTTAGAAAATCCTGCATTTAGCACGAATTTCATAACAGAGAGGAGCAGTAAAGCTATCAGTGAACAAGCACCAAGAACACCTTCATACTTAACTTTAATTCATTAAATACTTTCTAAACAGAAACTCTCATTTACTGTAAATAAAAAATTTCTAACATCAATTATCAGGAACACGAAAATTACAATCAGATATTTCTTAGTGTCATTAACGATATTTAATTTTGCAGTCATTTTCTGCTGGAGACAGTTCGAACGTTAAACGTATTTTCTGCAAATGAATAACAATTTATTATTTCATTTCTGCATCTTTTTTAAAAATTTAAATATTCAATTTCACTCGAAATTTATAAGAAAAGTAACATTAGAAATTATAACAGCATTTTTATAATGTTAATTTCTTTCTCGTTACTTTTTATTTCATTAAATACGCGTTAAAACTATTCGTTTTTAATTAAATTTAAAATAATAAAATGATTGTTTGCAGGTAGAGAATATTTTTTTCCTGTGAGTTATTTTCTCTATGAAAATTATATGGATTATTTTAATTTTGGGGTAAGTTGATTCAATTATAATCTATAATATAACAAAAATACAGTTAATAATTGACAAATAGCAAGAACATCTTAAACATGTTAAATACAAAGTTAAAATAAATTAGTAACGATAATTTGAGTTTACATTTTACAAAAATACCGTTTCAAATCAAGTAAATATCTTAAAAAATATTCTAAACATTACATTATAGATGGCTGCATTTTTAATTTTGGCTGCTCGGAATTTACGTACGAACTAAAATATTTTCTGACAATTTATTGTAGATAATTTCACTCAATGAGGTGTTTGTCAATGTATAATATTGATCTGTCAATGTGTGCCATAACACAGAAAGAAATTTCACGTTCATTTTCACATTTTGGTATTCTGTTATTAATATTCATTACATAAAACATGATATTGTGTAGATTTGTACTAAACAAACCACAACAAAATTTAAAAATATGTATACATATTTAATTCAATTTGCCGTAAATTGATGGGTTCCATAAACTTGTTGCTGCTACAAAATATTAATAATAATAATAATAAAGAACATTCGCAAATCACTCTTTTAATACGTAGGCTAAATAGAAAGTTTTTAAATTTGACGTGACGTTTATGCCGTGTGTATTTTATTTTGTACAATACCAAAAAAAAATTATAATAAAAAAAATACAAATATAAATGAGTCGTAATTTGTAAGAATTCTATCAAGTGTTTCTGTAGTAATAAATAATTATTGTAAATAAATTGGATAGATGCATTTACTTTTACACATTAAAATAATTACTTACTTCATAAATTACTGCTGTTGAATATTATTATGTTTTAGTATTTCGTAAGGCAAACAATCACTATTTATTATTAAGGAAATAACACTTTAGAATAGTTATTATTACAAATGAAAGATAAATGTGACATTTGAAATCATTATTAATTCATTTTTTGTTTAATTTTTTAGCATGGCAGGCAGAGGCCTCAATATGGGCCAACTGCCCAAAATCCCGAATTGGGACCATTTTTACAACCAGATGAATATGGAAGGTTGGTGGAGATGCCTGCATACGGGCAAGACATACAAGGCGCTTGGTACGGTCAAACTGAAGTACCGGATTATGGGCCAGAATTTATTCAAAATTGGCAAGCGCCCCAATACCATGAATATGGTACGTCGACAGAGGTAGATATAAGCGAACCTCCGTCAGTTACTTTGGAAAATCAATTAGAAACAGAAGTGATTGAAAATGAACATCCGAATGAAATAATTGCTCGGGAAGAATCACCTTCTTCGTCAAAATGCTCCTCTGATCATAGTTATCAGCATGTTAACGGTATGTGTCGTTAATTTCCTTACAGTATTAATTAGATAGAAATATGAAAATACAATTAACGAATAATATTGACAAATTTACATAAACTGATATAAGGAAAATCCGAGGTTTTGCCCTTTTGACCGATATTGTACCCAATTTCTGAACGATAAACGCTAATTACAAATCGTAGAAAATATGTAAATAGTTTCAAATACATAAACAAAAATTAATAAAAAATTAATATTAGAAACAATGTGTTTGGACACAAGATGGAAGTAGAGAGGAATCAATGTACCGTCACCCAGACTTTGGATGTTCTCGTTGATATGTGAACAGCTATTGTCGATATTGCAGTTACATAATCTACAAATTGAATACTTAAAACACATTTTACTCAGAATGTTCATTAAATTGTACCAAGAGAGATTAAGTAAGCTTCTGAGTATACGTTAATAAACATCCATCCGTTTATTTCGACCGGGTACTCTTCGGTAATATTACATTTTCAGTTGACTTTATGATCAAAACAATTTACACTTTCCACGCAATTAATAATGTCAAATCAAAATGCAATATTCATGCTTTGTGACAAAAATAGACTTTCGATAAAATTTTAGTTTAAATTTTGTGGATTCGAAATAGAATGAAGTTTCAAAATATATTTCGACAATAAGGATTTCATCTGTAAACTATTTGCCATTTCTTTCTTTCAAATTCTTATATAATTATTGAATTCACGCGAAGAAACTTTTACGAATTGCTGTGTTTATTGTGATTACTTTTATTCTGTAGTCTCTGATAACCAAATAGATGTTAATAATACACAAGATTATTCGTCGTCCGATCTAACAGTTATTGGTGCGGACGATTTCGTCGAAGATACAAATGCTATTGCCACCGACGAACTTCAAATGAGAACAAGAATCCCAGAAATAACATCTAATGAAACTGCTTATAACCTGGAAGAAATAGAATTGTCGTCTTCTGTAAGTTACAATTCAATCGAAATATTTAAAAATTTTCTAGTAACTCATCATTTAACGGATTAAAATTGAAAAAGCCATGACAACATTGCACAATCTAATAAAATGTGTTAATTAAAATGGCTTCAAGCTGTTTTTTTATTATAAATGAGAATTTTTCTCAACTAATAAAAGAAATTCGAGTACTGTAAAATTATTCTATCAGAAATCAGAATTTTCACTTTTTTTACAGGATTCCGATGACGACGAAGAGGGGTTCTATTATTGTTTGACTGAGGAGCAAATTACTCCTTTTAAAAATCGCTGGGGACCATTAATACAAGCGTTTGTATATTTCCAACAACATTCTTTGGCCAAAGAAACCATCATTGAAGAACACGAATTGAAAACCTCATTGTCCCAATCCTCTTTGGCATTGAGTGAAGAAGTTCAAGTATTGAGTCAAGGTGAGGTCACAAAGAGATTACAAAGAATTATTCGATTCATAGAATAACTTGTTTAACAATTATCAAGGAATGATTTAATGTTAAACTCATTGTGTTAAAATCTCGTTAAATTAAGAAACTTAATATTAATTATCCATCCGCAGTCTTTCACGAGTCGTAGTTCATTATATTCGAAACAATTCAAAAATTAAAAATTAATTTCAAAATGTTTTTTCTACAAAGATTTATTTATGTCGTCAAAAATACTTTTAATAATTCCTTTTTTTACTGTTTAAGTAACAATTTTAACAAACATTAAACAAAAATTCACCGAAAACATTATTCAGGTGCAGTAAACAAACGAATGAAATGATCAGAAGAGACACAAGGTTCTTACTAATGATATAATTCATTGTTTTGCAGTGTGCTCATTTCTGATATCAAATTTAATTGACGATTAATTTATCATCCATTAAAGTATATGTCGAGAAATTTCCTATAATTTTTCTACAATTTTAATACGTAAACAATATAATTGTTTTTCCGGCTGTTGTAATATTTTAAGTTAATCTTTCAGTGTTATTGTCGTGTTTTGACACCTCCGCACACAAAAAAGTAAAAAAAAAAAACTAATTCCCGAAATGTGTGTGTGTGTATTTCGTTTCTTCTCTCAGGATAAAAAAATATTACAAACCGACATTTGCACGGTAACTTGTATAATAAGGGACGTCGAGGCAGTTCAATTTGGGTGGTTGAAGGTCGAAGGGGTCACAAATAGAAATGAGCCTGGTGAAGAATCGGTCTTTATGAAGATTTCACACCTTATAACATTTACAATTTTGTCTACAACTTCTTTGTATTTTGAATCTTTTCTCTGGATTCTTTGAGTGCGTGACGTTAACAGATAATGTATAAATGTAAAATAAACGCTTGTAGAACTGAGACATCGAGAACTAAATTCGAATTCTCGTGATATGTGACACGAAACTGAAATATAATTTCTTGTATATAAACTCTGTGGGATTATCATCATTAATATCCGGCGTATTAAATACAAGTCGTCGTCTGCGCTTGTATTCAAATTTACATAAAAAACAGACAATTCGTGGAACGTAGGCAGGTTTTTGTATTAATGTTTAGTGTGTTATGCTTTTGATCCTTTGATTCATTCACAATGGGAGAGATCCGAGTTGAAAACTATATTATATTACCTTACTGTTTACACAATGGTACTACTTTGACGTCCTGTATACAGGTTATGCTTATACATACGTATTTCTATATAAACTTGTTAGCCGGGTTAAATTTCTTATAATGAATGTGTTTGAATACGTTTACGCATTATGATATACAAATACGAAAAGATAAATTGTTAAATGATTATTTTGTAGAAATTGATGAGAAGAAAGAAACGATTGAAGAAAATAAAGTGTTAATTCAATCAGAACAAAGAGAAAATGCTAATGGATCTTCACGCAATGGTGAATCCGTGGCAGATGATGATGATGGAGTAAGAAAATATTTTTTAATATTTTTTAGTTTACACTTATAAATTTATTGTCGTTCTTTGCTACACTTTCACTTTTAATATTTAAGATTTTCGTGTTTTCCGCTGTGTCTACAATGATTCTATATATTTTAAATAATAGTACGAAATCATTCGGGTTATGAAGTATATGTTGAAAAAAATAAATATTTACTATTTGATTATACGCATTAGACACTACTTTGACAACGGGCAAAGTTACAAAAAGTCAAATTAATATATTTAATTATTGGAGAATTTTGCGTTACAAGCGAACATTTAATCATTTCTGCTTGTCGTTGTCAAAATCCGTGTAATTTGATTAAAGACCTTTTGTAAATGTTTGGTATTTAAATTTAGTTTTCATATTTATCCATTTTTGATAACATTTACAGAAGACAACTCGTGTCTTTCTAATGAAAAATGTTCAACTCATTTAAAAGATTTAAATATGCCATTTTTCATTATTTCCCATTATTTATTGCAATTATACTTGCATTACTTTCGTAGTATTATTTTCGAACCAACATTTTATATAATTTAATCTTCGTATTTCATTTACGAAATGTTTATGTTATTTGCAGAAAACCACCAAATGTTTTGATGTTTTTGTGGAATTTTTCCGCAGTCTTCCATCCATCATCTGTTTTTGCTTCAGAAAAAGAAACTAAAATAACCAATGGTTAAAAAAATTCGTAGAAGATTGAGTAAATTTCAATTATCACATCTCGGTAAGTTCAAACAATTTAATCAATGTACGTTTATCATCATATTTTTCTTAATCGTATAAAAATGAACGTAAAATATTAATTTATACGATTTAGAAAAATTCCAGATTACGCTTTTAATATTAATTGAAAAAAATTAATGAATTAATAAATAATAATCGTTCATATAATCATACGAGAAGGGCACATTTCAAAATTTATATAATGAAAGTTTCTGGTGGGAAACTTTGGGCGGCACGTGAAATCGAATCATCTGCTTTGTAATTTCTGTTGCCTTAATGGCCTTATTTTATACAGTTTATTGTATAATTGTCTACTAGGAAAGAGCTTATTAATATGACTTATTGTACTGGTGTTCGTTTTCTGCAATTGAGAAAAACTTATTCAGAGAAAACAATCAATGTTGATTGTTCACCTTGTATTTCGCTTGTACACACTTTCTTTATGTCTCGGTCTTTCAGGTCCCTCTTCAGCAAGTTTGCAAAAACTTGGTGCTAGAAACAAAAATTTATAAAGCTTTACAATACTATATAACAAAAATTACCTGACAATGATATATAGCATAGGTGTTGGCATGATTTACAATTTCACCTTTGTTAATTACTACGATAACTCATAAAGTTAAAACACATAAAAATATAATGTTTTGAAACATTAAAAGAAATATTTTTCACTCACATAGCTGTGCCTGCAACAGCAAATAGCAAATCTCATTTTTACTTAGCATACTCCTTTTATAGTTTTTATTCCTTTGCTCCTGTTATCGATAATACTGTTTCACGATTGGCGGATTTCTTTACCCAAGTTATTGTTTATTTCGTTGTTTTGTCTTTTTCTATAAATATGTTCGTATAACTGTCTTTTGAAATTGTTTCTTACTTTTTCTTTATTTTTATCGTATCTAAAACATTTTCACATCCTTATTTATTACTACTGTCAAATTTGCATAATTTCCTTTTATGGTTCCGATATGTTCCTTTATACTTACTTTTAGTTTTCTCATTGTCTCTTCAAAGAGAAAATTAAAAATACGTCAGGTATGCATCTTAAATTTATATGTATATGTAAATGAATATGTTTATTCGCTATGCACACTGGCCGTTCGACAAATTGCTACGACACTCGGCAGTTACTTTAACATGCTTCTAACTTAGATAATGTGGTACATGCCACCACAAAATATTGATTGAATTTCTATATATTAATTAATTTGTGTATACATTCGAGTCGAATTCACGATCAACTACTAGTGTTCGGTAATTTTATCCTGATGTCGATACTATAAGTCTAAATCTGTGTTCAGGGATCACAATTTTAGTGAATAAGTCGGTTAACTGATCTAAATTATGTATGTGTTTCAATGTTTCGTCTAATACAAAAACCTGTAAGTACATGATTCGATACATTATAAATCACACTTTGCAGTATCGCTTAAATGCTGAGAATTTATGCCTACTTACATTTTCGGTACCCTGCAGCTTGAACTGTTAGGGGCCTCTTTAAAACCAGCAACGAAGGGGTTCCCATAAAGTTCGAGCTACAGAATACAGTAAATGTAGTTGCTTCGGGGTCATCCGGGATCAGAAACCTTTAACGATAAACTTCGTTAGTTCCATAGTAGATACGCTAGTTCTTTATTTTAATATAATGCCACATCAATCGCCCAAATTTTTATTTTAAAAAAATAAAAAGTTATTAATTCGAAAATTATTTAAATAATTGAATATTTTAGATGAAAATCTTAATTATTTTTATTTTATTTTTACAGAATAGAAAAGAAATTCAAAGATTTCATCTCTTCTACGTTGTTGTTTGGTCATTATATGTTTTCTGTTTATTTATAGTTAATTTTTGTTTGTTCACGTTCAATTTTATTTTTTTTCACTGTGTTCGTGCTTGTTCTTATTTTTATTTTAAAATATGAAAAAATAGAAAAAAACTATTAAAATTTAAAAATAACAAAAAAAATTTAAAATATAAAATTTAAAAAAAAGTTTATTTCTTTTTTATTCGTATTCTTTAAAAAAATGCATACTGTGTCGTTAGTTTACACTTTAAAAAAGTGTATACATTTTTGTTAGTTTACATTTTAAAAAATGTATTCTTTGTGTTGTTAGTTTACACTTTAAAAAAGTGTATACATTTTTGTTGGTTTACATTTAAAAAAAATGTATTCTTTGTGTTGTTAGTTTACACTTTAAAAAAGTGTATACATTTTTGTTGGTTTACATTTTTAAAAAATGTATTCTTTGTGATGTTAGTTTACACTTTAAAAAAGTGTATACATTTTGTTGGTTTACATTTTAAAACAATGTATTCTTTGTGTTGTTAGTTTACACTTTAAAAAAGTGTATACATTTTTGTACGTTTACATTTTTAAAAAAATGTATATTTTTTATGTATATCTATTGTTAATTTATATTTGAAAAATGTTTATTTTATATCTAAAAATTTGTAAATTTTATCAACATTTGTTGGATTTATATTGTATAGTTGCTTTCTAAATTTTAAATTAAATAATAAATATGTATTTTTATAATGTTAAAAAAATGTATTTAATAAATTAAATGTTTTGAATCGTAGTTTCTGAATGAATTATTACATCGGCTTTTTAGCAATATTATTTAAAGTTACACAAGAAGACTGTTATTAGTTTTAAATGGTGAATAAAAATTATTATAAAATTAATAAATTATATTACATTTATACAGCATTATAACATATAGTTTAAACATAGAAGCTTTATATATATATGTCATTTAAAGTAGCCTATACTTTCTTATTTACAAGTAATTTAAAACTAGCGGATGAGCTAGGCGATGCTCGGGGCAAAGTGGAGACTTTTTATATAAGTCTCTAATTATCTCTTGTGTATCAATCTATTAGTTTCAACTAAACTATTATTTTTCTCCTTCAAGTTTTTGTCAAATTCCAGAAAATGAAAAAGTTGTTGACAGGTGCTTTGTTCTCTGACTCACCCTTGTGAAATGTCAGAATATGGATATCAATCAATCAATCAAAATTTTATTGAGCGTAGAAGGTTTTCTTCTGTTACAAGGGACGTGATTTGATTGCATGACCTATTAGACCCCATAATTTCGTTTGGAAATCGCTTATCAGTGATATTGTATAAACAATTAACGTATAGTACGAACATTTAAAATGGACATTAGTTCTATTGTAAAACTATGTTACAACATACATGTTGTAACATAGTTTTACAATAGAACTAATGTCCATTTTAATTTTTTAGGAACATATTACTATTTTAAGGTTTGAAAAGTCATAAGATGACAACCACTTTAATGAGAACAATAATTTTTTTTTTTCTCGGCAACTACAACATTCGGTAATATATAATGCACACTTTAATTTTTGAAAAACGTTTTTAAAAACAAGAAAATTTAATATTTTAAAATTATATGTAAATGCACCATCTTGCCCCACCCACGGAGTAAAATCGGGATATTATTTTTATATATAAGGAGGAGAAATTAAAATGGTTAAACTGGCCTTTTTGTTCAATATTGGCACAAGAACAGTGTGCCATTTATCACAACGGCTACATTTATTATTATTTTCCGAATAAATAAATATAAAAGTTTGAACTTACTCGTATTTACTTTACCAGACGATGCTGTCACTTCGCGCATGCTCAGTTTCGCTATTTTGTCAGCAGACGATATTTTTTTTCGTGGGAAAAAATTCTTATTTCGGTTGTTATCTCACATTTTATTTCTTGTTAAGATAGTATTTAAATTAAAAAAATGTTTTCATAAATAAAATAAAACGTAAAAACATAAAGAATAAAGTAATACAGTATATACTGTATACATTTATTACAGTTAGATACGATTTAGAAGTGAAATATTTTATTTTCTATAAAAAGATCATTTTTAAAATTATTATTTTATATAGTCGAAAAGGTGATATAGGATTATCAATGACAACGAATTTAACTATATTACTAGTTTACTGCGCTATATTGCAGTGTCTGTAGCAGCAGCAGAATTCGTGGCCAACCATGAGAAAGATGGGGTACCCCATCTTGCCCCAACGTGAACTTTTCATACTGACTGCAAACACGGGTCAACTTTATTTCAAAAGTAAACAATTTCAGTTTTAAAGGTTACTTCGAATACCATAATATCTTCATCTAAAAGGTAATGTAAAAGTTCACAATAATACTTATTTTGTAGAAACTTTGTAGCGGGCGTAAAATTACATGAAGTATTGCTGAAACATGGAAAACTGTCTTCCTTCCAAACGAAGAAAGCGATTTGGACGTTCTCTTTTCCCGTGTCCCCTTTTGAAGTTGACATTTAGTTCCCTAAATGACAGATACATGAAAGCGCGTTAACCACGAATAAACAGACGTCCCCGTGGCTCCATCTTGCACCACCTTCCCCTATAATGTTTTTTCAAAGAAAATTATACAATAAGCATTGTTAAGGAGCGTGAATCATCATCTTCTCTTCTAGCGCGGAATGAACCAACCTGAAATGCGAATTCGATTTGCAGAATACAAATAAATTCGGTATTCGGCCTATCGCTATTTGGCCGAATACCGAATACCTAAAAGCAGGAGTAAGAAATAACAAAAATACGCTAAATTAATCATTTTGGTATTTAGATTTAATGTTATCGGGTTAGTGTTGTTTGCTTATATTTATTTATAACTTATAACCTGCACGAAAGAAAAAAAATAATATTAGTCACATGATTCAATTTCCTATTCGTTCGAGAATCGTCGCACATCTGTGAGTCTGATCCTGCCTATCCTTTTTAGGCTCTCGTCTTTGCTCTTTCCTTTCTATTTCCTTTATCGCTCTAGTTCACGTATGCCTATGCATACATCATAATGTGCGCGCACGAAACTTTCGATTTATCACTTTTCCGTCGTAGATTTTCCATTTTACAATTACGTGACTCATAGCCTGGTGATAACGGAGAAAAGAGACAGATAGGACGTCGGTATAAGTCACAGTTATGATTTCACAGATTTGAGACAGCTTGGTAGCCTGAACGGCCCCAGGCTTTCGCCCGTGCACGCTAAGTGACTTTCATTACAAGCATTTAGCTTTTCGAAGTCTATGAGAATAATTATTTGGCATTGACGGCCGCGAATTTCGCGCCAATAAGCTGCCTCGACTTGTTCGATTACGTTATTAATTCAATTTCATATTTATTTTCAGATTTTCACTTCGCGGTCTTTCTCTGTTTTTTTTTTCCGTTATTTACACGTGTAGGTCATTTCGTTCTTATCCACATTTGATGTCATCATTTATCATATAATACCATGACGCTCTTGTCTGTCCGTTAGAACTGTCAAGAATAACGCGATTGGCGAAGCGTAGTGACAGCGGGCCAATAGAGAGCAGCGCCCTTGCCATAATGCGGTTTGCGCGCCAATTTTCGTACGTGCGTTAATCAAACCGAATAGTTTGACCGAATATTCGGCCATTCGGCCACGCTCCTGGCCGAAGAGAAACGCCGTCTCTGCAATGAAATTTTTCTGAACGCAGTCTATCCGATCTCTAAACCGCTGTCGGCATCTAAACGTTGTCTCTGCAATCGGCTGATAACGTCCAAGTAATCCACGAACAGTCAAGAGGACTACCGAAAGCTGGTATAGTCACCTGGACAAAATAGTTAAACGCAATAGTCATTGAAGCGTTCAACGTAACGCAATCACACCCGGAAATAAGTTAACCTCTTAACAGTGGAACAGTCAGCCGTAGCACTTCCACTTAGTTGTGGAGCTAAAGCGTGGGAAATTTTTTAAGAATTTTCCCACGCGTTTTTCTCGTTTCCGTTTAGGAAAAAAAAATTTTAAACAGTTACGTCTAGTAAAGAAAAAATCGTTCTTTATTGTCATATAATATTTTTATATATGAATTTTTTTCGCGGTAATTTTTTGCAAAATTTTTTAAAAAAAATTTATAATAAATTCTTTTTTGATTTTCCATCCGTTACGATTTTTCCAAAAGTTTTGAATTTATTTTCAATTTTATATAATTTTTTAAAGTTTTAGGCATTTAAGTAATGACGATTTTTTCCAACTTGCGAATCAAATTCAAGAAAATGTAATTGACAGTTAACGAATTTCATCCACAACAATAGATGACGTAAAGGTTGTTACGTTTACAACTACGACGACTGGCGGCCTTTCCCCCCAGACTGAAATGTGGGTGAAGGTCGTCTCGTGTTCTACATTCTGTAGAAGTGACGTAATCATTGTAAATAAAAGAAAATTTCAGTATATCTTTTATTTAAAATTTTAAAATTCGTTGTTCAAATTTACACCGAAATATTAAAGCGGATTAAAATATTAGCATTTTGTAAATAAACTTACTTGACATATAATAAATTTGAATAAATTAATTTTTAAGAAACAACAAAAAATGTAGAAATATTTTTATATTCATCTTCACATTTATAACATATGTTATCGTCATTGACCGATATTTAATTTTAAAAACAATTTTCATCATTGGCATGCATCAGAAATAAAAGCATAACTTCCCTAAAACACACTTCACTGAGAGGGTCCGCTTCACTCTGAAAAAGCAGACAGTTTTATGTCAGAAATCCAATGTGTGACCTACTTTCTCTAACATAGTAAAACAAACTAAGTTACAGTACAACAATACACATAAACACAAATAAATTAGTAGCCCAATAATACATACCTTCATTTATATCCATATGTAATATCCAAAGGTCAGTTCTCGCAAATTGTCGAAAAAATAAATTATTTTCAACTTTCTTTCTGAATTTAGAACTAATTCACAGTAAACTTTACGCCTTTAAATATCCATTGCAATCAACGCAAAATGTATGAATCCACGTAATAAAAAATTATCGCAGTGAACTTCGAAAAAACGAGAAACACAGAAGCATTAAACCGCACTTCACGAACTGATCATATACAATAGACAAAACGAAAATGCTCTTGTCCAATGTCATCAGGTGACAAAAAGTTTCTAAATAAACGCTAAAAGTTTTAAAGAATTCTTCCACAAAAACCGATGAATTTAATTAATACACAATAACTAAATCTGTTTAATAAAGATTAATAATTTTCCATTATAATTATGCAAATTAGATATAAAAAAGATCATTGCGCAAATTCTCCCGCGAACCATGGATGACTCTTACGTCATCCTGGATTGAAGTTTTCCTGAAAAATACTAAAAATTTTATATAATTATTTTACTAATCCAGTCAAATTTAAATAATATAAAATGTCTAGATCTGTTTAATAAAGTTTAGTAATGTACTATCACTAATATGCAAATTAGATATGACAAAGATCAATGTGGGAAAACTCCCGCCAAAATAAAAATAGCTTTCGGTCACGTGATCACCAAGAAATACGAAGAAATATGTCAAAAAGTTTAATGTTTGTGTACAAATTAATAAATTTTAACTAATGTCCTCGTTTAAAATTTAATGTTTCTGTAAAAATTAGTAAACTGTAACAAATTTCATCAAAGACAACAGAATAATTTTCAGCTTATAAAAACTTTACAATAAATGATTATTTCTTCGAAAGAAGTCGATATGCACGAATAAATAATAAATATGTAATAATGCTTTTATCCATTTTAAGTGGATATTGTAAAAATTAAGCTATTTAATTTGTTTGGCTTTTATAATTTAGTTTCTGAATATTTTACTGTGAAATTCCATTTAGTAAACAGAAACAAAGACAAGCTATTAATTATAAACAGGACAATAGAATAATTTTTACGTGAATTGAGTGTAAATACAGAAAAAAACGAATTATATCAAAGATGGGACGAATAAGCTGACATCTCTCGAACAGAGCTCATATACTCATTGTCATTTTCAGCCTGGTTCCCACTTCGACTGTTTTATCTTGGGAAAAAGTTAATTTTTCAAAATAAAAGTACTTTGTTCTTAGTGAAGAAAAATAAAAGTATCGAAATATAATATTCAGAATTAAAAATATTGATGTATGTCCATATTAGAAATGTATATTTTATTCCGATATTAGAAATAATATCACGAGAAAAACATTAGATATATGAAATACGGCCATAAACAATTTCTTTCTGTCAAATAAATTAAGGATTAAACAGGTTTATTTAGAAAAATTCAATCGCGAATAACTGACTTTAAATATACAGAGGATACAGTATGCTTGTTATGTGATAGTATCTGCGTTTACAAATTAACAGAATTTTCCTTTTTTTTACACATTATTATGCTATAATCTAGGAAACTATGTTTAATAATAAGACATACTACAGAAAGGGTAAGAAAGGAACGTCAGTCATTGTAACTAATGTATTATTGAAAGTTTCATTCATATAGATAATTAATTTTATCAAGATACATTTCTCCAAAAGAAAATTATCGATATTTATCGTAAATATAAGTAAATTTTATTATAATTTAGATAAAAACTCATTTTTTCCCCACGCATGGCTTCTTTCCCCTCCCTCTTACTCCTATACTTGGAACATTCCATTTCATAATTTGATGTAATAATAACGTTTAAAATGATTCTAAATAAAATATTGACACTTAAAGTAGGTTAATATAGGCCTATATTGTCACGAGTCTCAGGTGTATTCATAAAAATGTAATAATCTATACAATAATACTTTCTCACATGCTCCATGTGTTAAAGTTTGCAGCTGTAATTGAAGGTAATATATAAAGAAACAAAATGTTTATATTATCAATAGTTATAAAAGATATCTTATTTTCACGTAGAAAAACAAAATAAGACAGAAGAAACAGACAATCACACGATATCTCTATCCAGGACATTCTATAATTGATTTCAAATTTCTAATGTCGACATACATGAATATTTTTGTGTGTGTGAATATTATATTTCGATACTTTTATCTTTCTTCACTAAGAACATCTTAAAACATTAACTTTTTACCAACAAAAAACAGTCGAAGTAGAAACAGGCTGAAAATAACAACGAATTATAAGCTCTGTTCTGGGGATGTAAGCTTGTTTCTCCCATCTTTGATATAATTCGATTTTTTTCTGTATTTACACTCAACTTACGTATAAATTATTGTATTGTGCTGTTTATACTTAATAACCTAACTTTGTTTCTGTTTACTAAATTGAATTTCACAGTAAAATACTCGGAAACTCTAAATTATAAAAGCCACACAGATTAAATGGCTTAATTTTTACAATATCAATTTAAAATGGATAAAAGCATTATTAAATAATTATTATTTATTCGTGTATATCGACTTCTTTCGAAGAAATACTCATTTATTGTACGGTTTATGTAAGCTGAAAAATTAAATTTTAAACATATTTCTTGGTGAACACGTGACCGAAAGCTATTTTTATCTTGGCGGAAGATTTCCTAGTGACCTATCTCATATCTAATTTGCATATTTGTAATAATATTTGTGATAATCTTTATTAAACAGATCTAGACATTTTATATTATTTAAATTTGACTGGATTAATTAAATAATTATATAAAATTGTCAGTGTTTAGTGAAAAAGCTTCAATCGCATTGACATCGTAAGTTTTTCCATGACGTATAGTTGGCGGGAGAATTTGCGCAGCGATCTTTTTTATATCTAATTTGTATAATTATAGTAGTAAATTATTAACCTTTATTAAACAGATTTAGTTATTGTGTATTAATTAAATTCATCGAATTTCATGAAATAATTTTTTAAAACTTTTAGCATTTATTCTAAAACTTTTCGTCATGTGATAAAATTTTTACAGGAGCATCACTATATTAATCAATTGGCGGGAAAATTTAATAGCGTGCGGTTTGGTGTTTCTGTGTTTCTCGTTTTTTCGAAGTTCACTGCGATAAATTTTTATTACGTGGATTCATAGATTTTGCGTTGTTTTTAACGGATAAAAGGTGAAATTTTACTCTGAATATAGAACTTGTTTTTCAGAATATGCTACTTTACAGAAAGAAAAGTTGAAAATAATCAGTCAAACCTGTTTTTAATGCGCTCTTTTTATGTGCGATTTTTATTTGTGCGATTTTTTTAATGCGAATTTTTAATTTGTGCGGTATAGTTGGCGACTAGTCTCGTGCGATTCGTCATGTCTCACGTTGACTTATTATAGCTAAATAAACTTATTATAGCATAAATGCACTTATTATAGTAATATTATTGCATGAATATGCGAAAAATGAAATAATTTACTTTTTAAGTCAACAAAACACCACCTGGACAAAAATATGTAAAACAGACGATAGACCAGACGATGCAGTCAAGTGCTGACATCTGTTGTCAATAAATTCTATTTCGTACGGTTTTGAGTTATTTTCTATGTGAGACTTTTTTTATGCGGTCCCTGTTGACCGCATAAAAAAATTATTTTTTTAATTGTGTTGCGAAAACTATTATTTACAGCCATTCGTGAAGTTTCGTGAGATTTTTTTTAATGCGTTTTTTTTAATGCGGTCCCTATCCCCCGCATAAAAACAGGTTTGACTGTAATTTATTTTTTGACAATTTGCGAGAACTGATCTTTGTTTGGATGTAAATGAAGGCATGTATTATAGGTTTACTAATTTATTTGTGCATATAATTATGTAGTTCTAGTTTCGAGACATTTATGGTTTTTAGTGTTTATTAGCGTGTTATTTAGACATGTCTACCAATTTAGTGCTAAAACGTAGAACTACGTCAAAGAAGAATACAAACTTTAATTAGCAAGTAGTCCCTTTATTAGCAAACTAATTTGTTGGTAGATTTTTTTACATTTAAAGTGTAATTACATGAAACTAAATGGATGTGAACATAGAAAGTAGAATATGGCAAGACTAATAGATAAAACTATTATTACATATTACTCGATCAGAAAAATTTATACTTGAAGAATTTTGTTTTGATAATTATTGCCTAGGGTTTATGTCGAAAATATTTTTCAGTTATATTTGTAATTACAGTTAATTCGAATAGTAATGGCGCTTAAATATTTATAGAATGAATTGAAGTTTTCGAATTTTGTTTTGAGGAAACTGAGGAAGGCAAGAGTATCTACAGTTGTATAATGAACTGAATTTAAGTAAATTAGGTGACTTTGTATGTTTCGATGTAGTTTTTTATAATATTACGATATACGAACTTTCGATTTTGTAAATTGTATTATACTAAAAAATAAAGTTTTTCGTTATTCTCCTACTTAATGATGTATTTATAATGTTTCTGAACTAAATAATACTTATTAAATTGAAATCCGAGCTTTACAAAGTACTATGAATATTAGAGAAGACCGTTTTACCGAAGTCCAATGTTGATTCTACGAAAATTAGGTCAGACAAGGACCGTTAGACTAATGACGTAGGCTGTTTACTTATTCCGGTTGCATCGGTGCACTCCCGATAGCGTCATTTACAGAAGTCACACCTACTTTTTTCTGACGCGAGCCAATTAGGAATATTAATTTTTTTAACCAATCAGATGACGGCGGGAGATTTAAATTCGATTTATGTCGATAGATGGCCGTCTAAAATTTCATATTTATTTTAATTTTCTTTTTTTTATTGTAATTTCTCGAGAACTAAAGGATATTCCAAAACAAAGTTGGAGAACCCAACTACTCGTGAAAATTCTACGACTTCACGAAATGGTCCAGGTATTTTATAAGAATTTTTTAACGACTATAGTCGTCCTTCACCACTGCCACTCGATCGCCTTGGACGACTATTCTCATCCTTCACTGTTAAGAGGTTAATTTCAGGGGGCTACATCTCGCAAAGGGTCACAGAGTGGTATGGTTCCATAGACTTTTTTGCTCCAATGGGCATGCTCTACGGCTCGGATAAGATCCCAACGGTGTCTTACACATCTGCAATTGTGCCAAGAGATGGCCGCTTATAAAGGGAAAATGAATATATACACTTGCAAACTGATCATTAAAATTATATTTTAAAACATATTAATCTAAATTTAAGGTAAAGGTAAATGTACAGATAAAAATTTATGTAACGAGAATGTATATATTAATTATATTCCTCAATTATAACCAGAGGCGTGCCGTCATTGGAAGCGATGGAAGCGCTGCTTCCACCTTCCAATGACCTTCTCTTGTATTTTATAAAATATAAATTTTCATATTTTAACGTACTTTTAATTAATTAAAATTAATATTTTATTATAACTGCATTATGTATCTTTTACAAGTTTCTATACTACATGTGAAAAAAACGATAAGATTGCTATTGTATATTCGAATAATTCGGTGGCGGAAGAATGTCGAAACCGGGTCGGTTTCCAATCAGCCAGATTATATAGGCATTGGTACTGTACATGCGGTTTACGGAGCACCAACTTCACCCGGTTTAGCTGGTAGAAGCTACACACGCATAAAGCATCCAATTTTATATCCCGGAGCGGTTCCGGGCAGTTAGCCGCCTGCTAGATATTCGGCCACCCTCGCCCGATTATGTGAATCACGAGCAGACCATATCAACGGCGGGCAACCCCCGGCCCGCGGGCCAGCTACGGCTGCGCGAAAAGTTTCTATCCGGCCCGCGAGATCTTTAATAGATTATTAAATTGTTAATAGTTATTTTTTCCAATTCTTTGTAATTTTTGAAAACGATAAGAGAAATAAATGTAGTAATTAACTTTTTATTTATTTATTTCATATTTGCAGACTAAAAAAATTACGAGTCACAAGAAGGCGTCAATTAACTACTACGGCCCGCGGAAAAAACGTAAAATTTATTCTGGCCCATGTTATAAAAACGGTTGCTCACCCTAGACTAGATTTATAACTTAACCCAACCGATAGGAGTTTACTGGCATGTTTTTATGATAGTTCTGTATAGTTGACAGGAGTTTAAAAAAATCTATTAAAATATTTGATATATTTATTCTGCGTTTATTCCGCTCTCCCATCTTATATTACTTACGGATTTCAATGTTAAACCGGTGATATTACGATTTAGTATGTCCCATCTGTAAGGAGATGGAGAAAAAACGTGTACAATTCTAGTACAGTGTTAAAAAATTAACTGTTACTTTGGCAGCATCATTTTCAACCAAATTTAATGAATGAGACGTACAATGGTACAAAAAAAAGCTCTAGAATTTATTTTCCTTAAATTTACGATTTATATATCCGTTGTCATAAAAATTTGTCTTTCCACCTTTTTCCCAAGACTACAAATATTCAGGTACAAAGTAACTGGTTTCGACTTATTTCTACTAAGAAGTAGTTAAATAATTAAGAGATTAGGGAATGGGAACATAAATAAAACCGTGCCGAAAGAGCCAGAATTTTACTTAAACAAAAGCTTAACCGAACCAATTACTAGCTTAGTACAGTGGGGAACTGATTTCCGTGTACACCTGGTACTAAAACGAATTACAGTAGTTAGAAAACAAATTACTATTAAGTTTAACATATTTACATCTATGGTGAGAAACGTTTAAAATTTACAACAGCCCTGTGGCGTCCTTTGAAATATACTAGTGATGCGACAAAAGAGGCATTTGACATTGACCGGTATCGGCACCCTCGGGATTTGGCAGCCTGCGTGCATGCACGCGCCGCACACCTACCAGGACGTCTCTGATTCCATTCATTAGCCACTCGTAGGGAGCTATTTCACTAAGTGGATTGTTTTAAGATTTAAAAAGTAAAGAATATTTTGTTATTTTTATGTACGTTTCTTCACAAAGTTATATTTAATTATAAGTTTCTTTAAAAGTATATTCATACAATTGAAAAATTTTTTGTACTAGGCATGTATATTCATCACATATTTTGTTTTACCAAGTAAGTTTTTTATAATTTTAATTTTAGCCATTATATCGTGGCTAGTAATTAAAAATTTTATTTTAAAAAAGTTTAGGCCCAAGACCATATAATGAAAGTGAAAACATTATTAAAAGAGAAAGACTAAAGCCTAAATTAAATATAAATACGTCAACAAAAAAATTTTGACATTTTGACGATAAAGTTTATGACGAATGACGATTCTTTCGTAAAATTGAAGCAAGTTGGAAATCAAAGCGGAATAGAATTTAACATTGGTAGACAATATAAAATAAATATTGAAAATTATAACGAGATAATTACGATTAATAGATATATCTAAATTAATAGATGTTATGTGTTTTTTCTCGAAGCAAGAATTGGCATTTAGAGGGCAAAGGGAATTTATTAAATCTAATAAAAAAGTTCAATATAATCTATTCAAGATAATCTATTAAAAATACATTTAAAGAAGTATACGGTTTTTACTGGCTTATCGCACGAACTGAAAATACGACCGTTCGCAACAATAAAATTCTGACAATTTCTTATTACAGAGTATATACACACTTTTATCGTTGCGTTGCCACGAAATTTAATATTAAAAGTATGGGCGAATTTCGCGATTTCCGTGAACCTTTTCTTGCATATACCCGTGCATTCGTGTTAACGTTAATATGTAGGCAAAAACTAATATTATCGTGTTTTGTGATGATCATCTCGTATAAAGTTGAATAAAAATTTCGATTTTATGATGACTCTTACAACCGAAAAAAGAATAAACTTCTATTATAGTAAACCCAATTTTATCGACATTTGTAATTTACGCTATAATCTATTAATAAAAGTGAAGGTTTGTTAAATTAAGTGTCCGAATTTCATAGATAAAAACTTGTACATCGTAGGAATCTTTACGCTCTGAAATAAAAGAAAGATGATGAGATCTATTGAGTGACTCTACATTCCTCTTCATGATTGATTTATTTTTACGTTTAGAACGAATTATAAATCTCATTTCAGATGTGTAAAGCCATATGTTAGACAAAAGAGAAGAGAAAGTAGTCTACACTGAAAATTCGATATGTAACGCAAATTGCCACCGGGCTGCTGACAGAATCGAAACACGAAGAATAGCTGATGACCCCATTTATCAGTTACGAGTGTAACTGATAACAGAATCGTAGACACTTGCCCGCGCCCGTTGCTTACTCTGTATTCAAATGCACCTATCCGACTACGCAAATTGCCACCGGAAACTAACTTTCAATACAAAACAAGGAATATCCGTGGATAACAGCTTCGTCTTATAAAGTGACGTTTGAGTATGGTGTAGACATTGATAGAAAAGTAATAACTAGTTTTACTTGTAATTGTATTTAGATGCTAATCTTACACACATACGAGCATAATTGTATACCTGATTGTTTTCTCAAATAAAAACTGTATTGTGATGTCCTCCGCCATGATTCCTTTGGAACCCACTTAAAGCGATATTTAGTGTCGGTTTAATTAAGTACAGCTGACGATATTAGCCGTTTAAGTCAGGACGTTACAATTACAATATTTCAGCTGAAAAAAGATTCGAAAAGAATTGGAATCGATAAGACGAATTGATTCGTAGAAATAACTTCTACATGAGTAATCCAGTGGCGCAGCAGGGGATGGGCGAAGGGACCCTGGCACCTTTACAAAGTAAAAGGAAAAGAAGCACTAGTGAGTCTTCCAGAAGTATTTTCCTTACTAATATTCATTTTTTCTAAATTTATATTGTGTCGTGTGTTCAGTGTTCAGTTTCTATGTCAGGTATTAATTGACTATCAAAGAGGATGGTAATTTTATTTAATTCGCATTAAAAATTGTTTTATCCGTTGAACGCAGCTCCCCAAGTTGAAATATTGAGTGTGCCGCCAAGGTAAGAATTACAACCAGGAACGTCGAAACGGGATAAATCTAGAAACACGAGGAATGTTCTGTTTCATACGTTAAAAGCGATGTCTTCGAAACTATTACCATTAATAATAATAACAGTTTTAAAATATTTTTAATTATAATATAATTTAAAATGTTTTAAAACCATTCTATAGTATTTTTATAAATATTTATTTATTTAAAAAATTAGAACAACGACATTTCAGTCTTCATTCAGATTTCAAAGTGCAAAGCATATTGAATGATTAATGAAATTTTTTGTTTTCGAATTTAAAGTTAATGGAGCGTAAAGCTACTTTAGTTAGGCTGATGGAAAGAGCTTTAAGAAATTTCCGCTTCTGGACACCACTAGAACACCTGTGCTACTCGTTTTTGTTGTTGGGCTCTTTATATACGTTGTTTTGAACGAATAAAAATATTTAATCAGAAACCACCCCCGAAAAATTCCTGGGGATTTTTCGACCGGATTCGATTCCGGGTACCCCAGGACGGAGGCTGCTAATCTTGACCGCTCGGCCATCTGACCGCTTCCCTAATTGCTTTTGTATTGTCGATATGTTGCCTAGGGGGACAATAAACCCAGCGGGGGATGCTGGACAGAAGGATATATACCGGTGAACCGGTGAATACGCGCCACTTGTTGAAAAGTATTTTTCGTGTGTAGGATTACGTTTTACCAGCGAAGACTGCATCGTCTCCACCATTCACCATTTTGAGACAAGAGGTATCAATTCACTTTGTTTCTTCTATATATCTCTTATATCTGTTTTCTCGGTTTTAAGGTAGGCTAAGGCATGGCGAGTTTCTGAATTAGTTTCTGAATCTGAGTTTCACGTTTTTTGCTGCAGTACGATTTGTAACGTGGATCGCGAATCATAACTGTTGTGAACAGTACCTAGCCAACTCGAAATTAAAGTGTTTTTGACAACAGACTTGTACTTTCCCTTTGAATAGCAACAGTTTACATAGTTCGGATTTGTAAATAAACGTTGAATTTAGTGCGCGGTAGGCTTTATACGTAAGAAAAAGTTTAATTTTAAAATTTATGTTGGTAATTGAAATATATTAGACATAAGCAATTTAAATAAGAAATGTTTCGTTGACGATAAGTTAATTTTCAACACACTTTTAAATTATAGAATAAGGTTGAAATGGGATTTGAGAAGTTTCGTGGTACCTGTCCCGGACGGGATCCCTTAATGGACAGTTTCAGAAAGTTATTTTCTTTGCGCACAATGAGAACACATCCGGAGGTATGTATTTTAGTTTATTTATAAGATAATTGAAATCCCGAAAAATATTACTAGCTACAACTTAAAATAGTTATTAAACTCGATATTCTAGACTTATTGCTAAACCTCTTTTAAATGATCGAAGTAAAAAGAAAACGAGTTAATTAAAATGAATACTTTTTCTACTTTACTTTAGTCAGAATGTATGAAAGCTATATGTAAAATATCGTTAAATTATGACGAACACATAAATATGTATTTATTGAGTATGTTAATCGGTGGTTTTCACAATGCACTCATAGAAATAATTTTAGTAACTTTAAAAGTAATCGACGCTGTTTTCTTTTATCGATGAATTGTATTTGGGATTTTTTAAATAAATAACCGACGTTAATATTTTTTATTTTTATAATACAAACTGGTAATAAACAATTATCTTCTAAATCGTATCGTAGTAACTCGTTAGTGCTGTATATTTTCATTCATTTCTATATGATTTATTACTGAAAAATTTATCATAAATTGCTTAAATAAGAGGAAACGTAAATGACTTTTTCATTTTTTGCAGCTTGTTCCATTAGTTTTTATTACGGCAGCCGCTACGACAGGAATGGTCTCTTCTGTTATATATCATTTATTTTACAACTTGGATGCAAGGTACGTGACGTTTCATAAAATGTAAAATTCCTCTGAACGTATTTTTACTTTAAATGAATTGAACGCTTCTCTTTTAATACACAAAACGTTTATTACATTAAACATGTTTTTTTTAATGTTTCATTTCATAAATAAATTGAATAACATAATTATGCTAATATAAAATTACAGATTTGTAAAAGGAGGCTATCCGAGATGGGAATTGGTGGATCCCGAGAAACCACAGAAGGTACGATTTTAATATGGAGTTTTATTCGTATTAAAATGTTTGATTTATTAACTATATGAAATGCAGTTTATTTAGAAAAGTACTGTTATAAAAATAATCTTATTTTTATAAAATAGTACAATGGGCTCTTTCCGGATTCTTCATTAATTAAACGTTGAAATTAATCGAAAAGTTAACCATTCTGCAATTTTCCTTCGACGTTTCCTGTATAAAAACTACTTTATATTTAATATTAATTTTCTATTGCAAAATCTTTTTTTTTTCAAATACCACTTTCAAAGTATAAATTAGATTCAGATGATAATTAAAAGTGTGTAAGATCAATAATTTTCCTCTTGAAAAAATAATACGAATGAAAAAAGTGTAGACACACCTAAATTAAAAATGTCTTAATTGTATTATTATTATGACACAAAATGACTTTTTAAAACTAAATAAAAATAAATTCTGAGTGAAATTTAAATATAAATTTTATTAAGCACATATACATATATTTTCCAGCTGATTACGATCAATCAAAAATGGGAGCGAATTCCCGAATTGGATGAACTTCGCAAGATTATTGGACCTTACAAACCAAAATAATTACATTGAGAGAAATTTGTGAATTTTATCGACATTTGTTCGATTTATTTTGTACAGTTGCTTCCCGAATCTTTAACTGAATAATAAATGTGTGATGTTTTAATGTTAAAAAGATGTATTTAATAAATGTTTTGAATGAAAGCTTCTGAATGAATCATTAAATCGGCTTTTTCACAAAAATTATCTAAAGTCATTCTCTAATAGTATTATAGTTTTCAATGGTAAACAAAAATTACTATAAAAATAATAAATTATAATTCATTTATAGAGCTTAAAATATAATTTAAACGTACAAGCTTTAAACATATATATACAGTAACTTTATGTTTAAGGTGTATTTTTTTCTTCTTGCTGTACTGAATATATATATATATATATATATATATAGTCGAATCGCGATAAGTCGACACCCTCTGTTAAGTAGTCAGTTTTCTGTGGTTCCGGCCGACTTACATAGGCATTAATGTTAAAAAAAACTCCGGTTTACTCGACACCACTGGATAAGTCGACATACTTTTGCTGTCCCACACTCCAATAAGTCGTCACCCCTCCCGAAAAAATGAATTCACTCCGCAGGTGTGGTGCGAACTCATTTTTTTCAGGAGGGGGAATCGATTTATTTATCGATACATAATTAATATATTTAATAATATAATAATACATTAATATTATTAATATATATACATATTAATAAAAATGGCTTAACGTTTTATGAATTTTTAAGTATAAAATAATAACAGATAAACAAAAAGAAAATATACAATCTACATCAACGTCACACCAGAATCCAATTTTTTATTTTCTCACGCTAGAAGCATTAAGAATCCTTAGAACTTGCCAACAATTGACAATTGCGAAGATGATGTTTTCAAGGCGTTCGTGATCGTTGAAAAAGAAAGTCGAGACAGTTAAGTGCTCAAAACAAACAACACTAAACGAATTTTTCAGTTTTTCACCTGCAGAATAATTGTAAACGGAGAACACAATGTTTTGTAAGTCTATGCTACTGTATAAAGCACTACTGTATTATATTAATTGTAGTTTTGTGGTTTTTTTTTCCAACTTCGCTTTAGTCGACACATTTCCAGTTCCCCTTGGGGTGTCGACTTATGCGGAGTCGACTGTATATTACAATTTCCCTTGATAAGCATGGCGAAATACTTTTTAAGAGAAAGTAGAGATTACAAAATTGTGAATGTGTTTCTTGTAGTTCAGGGATGTAGCAATGTTTTACCCTTGCTAGAATGTAGAAGAATTCTTCTAACATTCCCTCTTCAGCGGGAGATTCTGGGTGAAACAATTTAGTATTGCGAATTACAGTCGAATTACAGCTCTTTATATAGAATTGAAACAGGAGCTAATTTGCTCCGCGGTTGACTTTCTCTGACTTTATGTTCGGGGCTTTTATACTTGGTCTACTTTTACTACTGTTTTATATTTGGCGATTTTTAAGTGAATAAAGTGTTGTTGTGTGAGGTAGCGTAACGTAAGACGAGAGCAATCTGCGAAGGAGTGTATCTGCAGGAAGATATTTCCTATTGTAAGGTGACTCTTGTGTTTAGATGTTAGACGCGGACAGTAAATTCGGTAAACGTCACGTGCCTGCAATTGGTCAGGGCCCGAAACCAGCTACAATATTTAGTGGTTTTATATCCAATCAACTATTTATGAGTAAATAATATGATGTTCCTGTGTTGCCTTACGTGATGAAGGAATAGGTTGACGAAATTCGAGTATTATATTTTTTATATGAAATTGAATCGACGATGTTAAAGGAGAAAAATAAATGAATTTCGTTTCGTTACCCGCTGTTGAATGTGTATAAGTTGTGTATCGCAACAAATTAATAACTGCATAATAACAATATCAAATTAACTTTTTTGTTACGGGCTAGTAGATCAACGAGAGTTCAAACTTTTTGTATTAAAAAAAATACAATTTTAAAATAGTATATGAAAAAGTTTCTGTCTTTGATATTCTTTTATAAGTGGCTCATCGTGTAATCTTCGTTTGACGTCTTCATACCGAACTCGGCATTCTGTCAATTTTAATGGCATGCAACGTGATAATGATGACTCATAATAATTTCATCAAAGCTAAATTAAGGCTAATTTAAAATTGATCAATAACTAAGCGATTATAAATAATGCTAGTGTTCTCTGCTTTTACTTTCTGTTCGTACGTATTTTCACAAGTAAAGGGAAAATCTTTTCCACTTATTTATTTTCGATTAAGAGGGTAAAAAGGGTAAAGGAGAAAAGGGCTTTATTCTTATCCTCTTATATAAAAAATTAAATATATTGCAAAATAACATCAATTATATTTGATGATAAAACAAAAATAATCACTTAGTAATAGTAATACAATTTTTCTGCACGGTTGAATTCTGGGCTAAATATATGGTGTAACATATATATAAATTTTGTTTTTACGAAACATTTTAACATATTGTACGAAGGGAAAGGTACGTATGATTAGAATACCATAACATCTTTGTGTTTTAAATATTTATTCCTATAGGATATATATATTATAATGTCAATCTAAAGCATAGTACAGATAATGGACGTTGGCAGAATTTACCACGGGAGGACAAAGCTTGGAGACAAATAATTACATCAAGAAATTTTCATTACATTATCTAATTTTTTAGCGGGTTTTCACAAATAGATGATAAAATACAAGATGGCATCACAGTCATCTATTATTATAATTCGTGGAAGTTTTTACTCGATCCTAAAGGAAAACAAATTGCTCCGTTAACCTCGTCTAAAAACAATCTTGATACAGACACGTATTGACTTCCCAAACAGCCCATTCTGTAACCGAAATTAGGTAAAAGCGCATTTAGACGGCGAGAAGATAATTCCTGTGCATTAAAAGTTAAGGTCTGGTCCGTCTCGACACAGAAAGGGGACTAAAGCAGATATCCAGCTGTCCAAATCTCCACTGTCATTTGTGCTTATTTCTTCTATTATGGCTATTTGACTTCTGAAGTATAAAACGTTTCGCTTTAAATTTCTCTTGCATGTTGCAATAGCGGTTAGATTAGAATTTACAGGAAAAGATATTGAAAATATCAGACGTAACTTATTTCGATGTAAGTAATATCAACGAAGAATTAGCTGAGCTGAATCGCCTATTATTGGATGACGATGTTGTAAATTAGTCCTATGTAATTCTTCGTTTGCACTCAAATTAAAGCCGCATCTGCCGTGGTAGAAGAAATGAGCAAAAATTAATTGTGCCCCTCAAAAAGAATTTAATAGCTTCAGGATTTATGAAAAAGCGAATTTTTCCTCCGTCCACCCTCCCCAATGCTCGTCGGTTGTTCCAACTGTGAGTTTACCTTAAGACTCACCAAGCTGGCATGTATGGTCTATATCAATAAATTTAATGTCTCATTAACAAGCAATTGTAGATACTTTTTCCAAAAAAACAACTGAAAATAAAACATTTATTTTAATAATTATATAATTGACTTAAGTGCTTACAATTGTATTTATTTCAGAAAATATAGGAATTTATATTTAATTTATTGTTTTGTTTCACAGAGCGAAAACAAATGTTAATAACTTCATAAACTGTGCTTACATTTTATAACGTTACTAGAAAAATAACAGTTATTTTTTACAATAATAAAACAGAAATTCCGTTGTGCTCTTTTCAATATTCCACGCATCCTCATTATCATCATCATCTTTGCAAGAACTTGTTTAATAATAGATAAGCGTAAACATTTAAGTATTAAAAGTTATAACTGAAGCAAATGTATAATTCTATTTCTTAAGTTTGGTATTGTGAATACGACATGGAAAACAATACATTGGATTTCCTGGAAAGCAATTCAACATCTAATGCTACATCCAGTTATTACATCAACAAAGATCTTGAAATGACTAAGAATGTGATTACGATAGGTTCCCTAATAATTATAATGATCGCTATGGGTACAGACATCTCTCGGGATCAGGTATTAACATTTATTTCTCTTTATCTCTTGTTTAATTAACGGTAAATATTACATTTTTTATGTTAGTAGATTTATAAAGGAATCCGAAAACCCGTTGGTCCAGCTATTGGTCTCTTTTGCCAATTTGTTATAATGCCATTGATTGGATTTATTTATAACGTTATATTTCAATTCGAATCGAGTCTGGCGGCTGGTTTGCTTATTATATCATGTTGCCCCGGAGGTGCAATTTCTAATGTAATTACATATTATTTGGATGGTGATGTTTCTCTGAGGTATGTAGGAATAGTTTTACTATATTTAGCTACAAAGAATATTTTCCATAAAATTTGCATTTACCATTTCGTAGTGTGACTATGACTACAATATCTATCGTAGCATCCCTAGGCTTGATGCCTTTGAACCTTTGGATATATGCAAGTAATACAGAAGCCAAGAACTTAAAAATACCTTATGACAATATTGCATTATCACTATTAATAATTGTTCCTCCCTTGATTTTGGGTATGATGATAAAATGGAAAGCTCCTAAAGTATCTTCTTATATAACTAAAGTATAAAACATGACTTCCTAAATGGTTAAGGTGTTAATTTTAATCATTTATATTATATTATAAAACTACATTTTCGTTTTTGTTAATAGTGGGGAAGTGCAACAAGTATGATACTGATTATAATTTTCGTGTCAATGGAAATAATTTCCTCTCAACACATGTTTACTATAGTATCGTGGAAAGTAATTATAACCTCTTTATTATCTCCCATAACTGGAATTATAACTGGATACGTCATAGCTTTCGCCAGTAGAAACTCAAAAGCGGCTTGCACGGCAATAGCTATTGAGAGCGGGATTCAGAATTTTGTTGTTGCATTCGGCATTATTGCTTTATCCTTCGATATTTCCGTATGTATTTCTTTGATTTATATTGTAGATTGTAAGATTGTAAATTTTTTAATTAAAAGAGACTTTACACTTAGAAACAAACATCAATTATGCTGCTTCCATTCTTTTATGGGATATTTCAAGTATTCTGTTGTCTTCTCTCCTTAATTTTCTGTTTTATAAAGAGTAATTTCAACAAAATTCGAATGTAAGGTAATGACGTCGACGATTCACAAAATACAGGTAATTATTATTACTTGAATTATTATTTATTTTCGTATGTTTTAAACTACTTTTTGTGTTGCTTTTAAGTATTTCTTGTGATCTTGGATATCATTAATGACTAAACTTCAAATTATCTCTACACGTCACATAACCGGAATATAATTAGAAACTATTATATTATTCAATGTTATTTTTAATTCTTGTGTCTTGTGTCAGTGTTATTCGTGTCCTTGTAGCAATACGGAGAATTTCCGTTCTCTTATAAAACTTCTTACCCGATTATTTCGTTTTTCGTTATTAAAATACAGTCAAACCTGTTTTTATGCGATCTTTTTTTGGGCGATTTTTTATTTGTGCGGTATAGTCGGCGACTTGTCTCATGCGTTTTGTCATGTCTCACGTTGATTTATTATAGCTAAATAAACTTATGATAGCATAAATGAACTTATTATAGCAACATTATTTCATGAATATGAGAAAAATGAAATAATTTATTTTTTAAGTCAACAAAACACCACTTGGACATAAATATGTAAAACAGACGATAGACGAGACGATGCAGTCAAGTGCTGACATCTGTTGTCAATAAATTCTACGTCTGTTTTAATTACGTTAATTAAACCTTCAAAGTGCTTTCACATTCCTGGACCATTAAGATAAGATTCATTTCAAAGCGTAAATTGAAGGTAAATGTGCTGTATTATTTACGTATTTTCTAAATCAGATTCCAAAAGGTTTGGCGAGATTCCAAGTAGCTGCCAAGCCTCGTCATGATTTCGTTTAAAAAAGCAATTCCTAGTTATTTCGTACGGTTGAGTTATTTTCTATGTGAGACTTTTTTATGCGGTCGCTATTGACCGCATAAAAAATATTTTTTTTAATTGTGTTGCGAAAACTATTTTTTTATAGCCACTCGTGACGTTTCGTACGATTTTTTATGCGGTCCCTATCTACCGCATAAAAACAGGTTTGACTGTATATTAAAATCATTTTTCGATATGAGAAAGGAGTCCAGCAGTGGCCGAGTTGATAAATCCACTAACGCTTGTAGTTGGTTACGGGTTTGCGCCTAAAGAACGGGCTGACCGCATAAAGTTTTCTGGACTTTCTTTACGGGTCTAACACGTATATAGGAACTGGCTTCCCATAAGAACTCCTCTCGGCAGTCTTTCCCACTTGTCAGATTTCCCAAAAATGAGTTAACGATTAGGAAACGAAACTTGACATGGTAGCTTTCATTTAAGGGGCATCGATGTTATTAAATTTTGGTTTACAGATCCAGCGGTGGAGAGATAGAGGGGAGTAATTGTATCATCTCTCGAAAGAGGTTGGACTTAATAAACATTTTACTCATTATTAGCATTTATAATTTTTTTAAAACTTATCTCTATTATCAAAATTAAGCCTTTTGCGATTTCATTACAATTAATAATATCAAATTTTTAAAATAAAATCTAATAATAGATAGCGCCATACAAACTTTTATTAATTAGGATTAATAATTTAACAGTTATATTTTAAATAAAATTTCATAGAAACCGAGGAAGTTACACAACTCGTTTCTTGATTTTTTAATTTGTATAACTGAATGATTAATTTCAATACATCGTAGCTTTGTATATGCATGATGCTGTGAGGGTTGTCTACAGCTAAACAGCATCGTGGGAAGGTATATAAACTTGATTTGGTACTTTTTACGTGTTTTCTGAAACAAATTATATTGAATTAATCCTATAATAGCTATATATATAGTGTGTGTTTGTATATATTCAGGAAATGGATTAACCGCGATCTGCAGTGATCCAAATTGTTGTCAATTATATTGCTGATTATTATGCAATAAACTTCAAATTATCTGTTTTATAATGTAGTGAAGTCAATAGTCAGAAATGAACATTGAGTAATAAAGCTGAAATCATAAGAAATGCAAATTGCAAGTTTTCGTAAGATTCACATAAGATTTCTCAAGCTAACCACACATTTACTAAAACGTTTTCATCTTTAGATGACCTTTTGCGTGTTTATCGAAAGATTTGTTTGAGCCAGAAGTCACAGGTGATGTCAGTCCTGACTCGAATGGGTGCTGTTTGATCTTTTCACACATTCACTTTTCTTGTGGAACCCTCTTGAGGAACTGTTGTGGAATTTCTCAAACCCATAAATTGGGGTTTGAAATTCCACTTCTTACATGAAATTCCTTTCCAACTGCCGTCGCTTACTTTACTCACAAGACTGGCCACGCCCTATCTCGCACAAAATCCTCCAAGAAAAACCAAAATGATAGTCTTTAACGGATTTATCAGCCGCTCACATTAATAAATTTCAATAAAACTCTATCAATATAATATAAATTTATACTGAAAGGATTTTCGTGTGATCTGATCTGCAAAATTTGTATTTACAGAACAATTATTTTAGATATCTTTTATAAACTTCGTTGCTTGATAAAAATTTCAAAATTAATATTCATAAAGTTGTTTTTCATTGAATCTTTAACAGCTGAAAAATCAGTTTTATTCTCGTCTGAAGATTCGACACTACCGAAAGTCGACACGAGTTAATAAAAGAATCATTCTATGGTAAGTTTTCCGACATATTACTTTTAAATAATTTATTTTTTATCAAATTGAAGACAAGTCTGCCCAAGAGGGACCACCATTTATTTTGCGCTCCAGACTATGTTTTTAGTCTGGAGCGCAAAATAAATGGTGGTCCCTCTTGGGCAGACTTGTCTTCAATTTGATAAATAATAATCTCGCCATCGGTCGGAAAAATCGACAAAAAGAAATTTAAAATACCGACGCCAGGGTGCAGCTTTAAAATTTGCATTTTCCAGCGCTTTTTCCAGCAGATAAAAAAGCGGAAACACCCACTGGCTGGATGGTTGAAGAGTAAGGGCTGTTTCACACTGTCACCGACTGGTCCGACCCGACCGAGCCTATAATCGGACCGACTAGTAGTAAAAGAATTCACACTGAGTACGATTATGTCGGTGGCCGACTCGTAAGGACCAATCGGAACGCGTCTTACAGATCAGAACACTAGCCAATCGTGGTAAGTTTTTCAATTTAAACAGAAAACATGGCCGTCTTTATAAGGTTGTCGTGTGTTCGCGGGCTAACGACACCATTTTAGCATTTTTAATGTCGCTTTCTCTTGTAAATGAAATGTATTATGGTGAATTAAAGTAATTCGTTTTGTTAATATCGATGAGTGCCTGCGTATTTCTTAATAAAGTTGTTCTTAAACGAAGCAAATAGACGGAAATAAAAAATCGTTCGTAACTTTTAAACGGTTGATCGTAAGTAATATTTTTTTAATACCAATCGATTCAGCGTATCAAATTACATTTAGATATGTCTACGTCTATTCGTTAATATGAAGTTTAAGACTATTTTTTAGCTGGATACCTTTCGCTTTACTCTAACCAATTATTTTTTTCAATGTCGCCTTTATAATCGGCTCGCCGAATATCATAAAGCCATGGATATTTTCTGACTTCGTTTATTAAAGCTTCCGAGAAACTTTACCTTCCGCCATTTTCTAACTTCGGATAAATCTAAACTCTGATTGGTTATAGCTTCGAAGCTCTCATTGGCTGTAGCTCACCGACTGCTCCGACGCGACTACAAATATTTAACTTTTTAAATCTGTCCGACTGGAACGACCAGTCGGTCGACCGACTGCTGTTGCCATGGCAATACGACTAGGAGTCGGACCGGTCGGCCCAGTCGGTCATAGTGTGAAACAGCCCTAAGACGTCTGCGTGTCACCGACTCCTAGTTTTAACTGGATGTTTGTGTTTTTTTAAAGGACTTTTTTACCTTTGGCGACATGAAGCCTAAAAAGGAAGGCCTGTCGCCATATGTGTATGTTTTTAGTCTGGAGCGCAAAATAAATGGTGGTCCCTCTTGGGCAGACTTGTCTTCAATTTGATAAAAAATAATCTCGCCATCGGTCGGAAAAATCGACAAAAATAATTTATTTTATTAATATTTACGTAATCCGAGTGCTTTAATAACTCTACAGGAAGTTCCAGATTAAGAGCATTTCGAGTCCTAGACGAAGCTTGGAATGCGGACTTTCAAAAAATAAATAATACTTTTGTTACATTTATTATGAAGAATTATAGTTTAATTTAATGTCACTATGTTCGATTCGTTCATTGTACAGTACACTTTAAATTCGTATACTTTTGTTTATATGTGAATTTGCAAACGGATTTAAGGAATCCTATCGGATCTGCGACATAGGCAATTGTCTTCTTTGCATAGACATAAGCCTGGTCTGATACAGATAGATATCAGCCTATCACGCTGGGGAACACCACATCGAATCCGAACAGGTCGAAAAACTCCCTGAATTTTTTGGGGGGTGGGCCGTTCAGATATATCGGGCTTTATTCCTCACTAGTAGTCTGTCCTACCGTGGATTAGGTTTGACCGAACCCGTAATGGGCCTGATGAAAAGGCCCTGTTAAGTGCTCATAGGGATGAAAAATTAAAATAACTTTCAAAAATTTTTTACAATGAATAAGAATTTAATTTCCTTTCTTCGTAGTTCCTCTTCGGAATTCTATATTCCCTTATAGAATATCAAATAATGTTTGTTTGAAGAAAATTACATTAAATGAGAAGAAAAAAAAAGTGTACAATAACTAAGTTGATTATGTAATTTTTTCTCCATATATCTTTGTATAATTTCTTTTATACAATAAAAATTTTTACTTTTTACTTTTCATTTTCATTTATGTATATCTCCCTTATATTTTTGTTACAGTTCGAAGTGAATGAACATACCCTTTTCGGTTAATGTTACCCTAGGTATACAAAATGGCGGCGCTTCCGGTAATTTCGAAACATGGTAACAAATGACGTTAGCATTAGAGGGAGCTGTGAAGTATCATATCTTATTATGCAAATTAATAATAGCAACGCCCCTGATTACCAAACGACGTTAGTAATAGAGGGATACGAGTAGTATCGGTGGAGATGATGAGTTCGTTTGATCTGTAATGACAAAATGGCGTCGGTTCCGAGTTAGAGAAAATTTTGTCGTTCGGTAATGTACAGTACATAACACACGTTTTTAACTCTTGACGGATCGGTCATGAGATCTCGACATGCTTTATTTAAATTACGTAGGCATAATCGTTTGCTTATGCAGAATATGTCCGTTGCATTCTGCATTGATTTTATAGTTTCTCGTCCTTCTTCCGATAACAATATTAATGCAAATTAGAATATGCCAACGCAAATATTTAAAAGATAATTACGGAAACTCACTCTTTTATTTGTTGTAAAATATCCGAGGAGTACGGTAAGTAAAGAGAGACTGATGGTTTCTTTGAAGGAAGTAGCATGAATTTCAATCTATCACTACATTCACACAAAATGGATTTTGAGAAATCGATCTGTTGTCTGTCATTGCAGAACACTGTAATCAGATCCATTTATCTTAAATCAATTTTAAATGTGAGAAATACTGTAAATAATGTAAGGAAAATTATTGTCGGATTTACGGTATTGTTTCGTTATAAAAACCTTCGTACAGTATTGACTTTAAGGGTTAATCGTAATTAAATTTAACGATGGCTAGAGCTGTTTAATAACTTTTATTAGCTTCAACTGTTATTGCAACCAAATGCAACCAAACATTGTATGGTGATATTTCGGGACACGCGGAAGACGTACGAATATTTTTACCAACACACATCGCTTTGGCACTTTTGGCGCTGCATGCAACAAGCATTTTATTTACTCCAGACACTCGTGCTATATAGCTTCGTATTCTATTTAACAATTTAATTTTATTGTATTAATGGATATTATTATTAACAGATGCGTTCCCGAAAAATCCGAGTCATTGCAGAATGTACTGAACGGAAAAATGATCTTAGTTAATAAATGTGGCATTTGTTCTGGGTAATATTTTCAAGTTTTATTGTCTAAGAAGCATATACATTCTTCTGAAACATCCTTCGTTTTTCCTATGCATCCACGTAATTAAATTAAAAAATTATGAAAAAATCAATATAAACACATAAAAATGGAAGAAAGTAAAATGTTTTTCTTCCAAGCTTATTTATGCACAATCCTTGCAAAACACGCATTTTGACATTTTCCATTACCATTTAGTTGAAGTTGAGGATCCCCGTGTTTACGAGAGCGTAGTCAAACCTGCATAGCCTAATGACGAACTTCGTGTTTTTACACTGCACTTTCTCAAGACTTGATCAAGCACGTCTACTTCGTAATTTGTCTTGGAAAAGATTGCCCAGTCTGATGTCTTTTTATTGTCTGTTCTGATGCCCTCTCGCGAGTGAAGGTTACTCAAAAGAATTACGTTTTCCTTTTTTCCCCCGGCAAATTTTCAAGGTGTAGTCATGGTTTTTCATATCCCAAATGTCTTATGGGTTCCTCACCCTTTTTAGCTTGAGATGAGATCTCTCGTTTATCAATTCATTAGTTTCAACTAGAGTCTTGTTGAAACTAATAAATTGATAAACGAGACATAAAACGATTTGATAAAAACATGAAGGAGAACGGTAATAGTCTAGTTACTAGACTATTACCGTTCTCCTTCATGTTTTTATCAAATCCCAGAAAATGAAAATGTTGTCGGTAGTTACTTTGTTCTGTTGCTCGCTCTTATGAAAGCCTGAGCAGGACTTCAATGTTCTAAGACATAGACTTGTCACTTGATGCAACTGACTCTTGCCGAATAAGGAAAATCGTTTTCCAGTACTAGAGACACGTTGATCGATTATTATTTGTTTAATTACTTGGTACAGAATTTGCTTGTTGATTTCCACATCACCCGATAGTGTCTTCCGTGTTCAGCTAAAATTGTGTTTCATAACTAGTTGAATATTTTCTAGTAAATTAAGAGTTTACAAATAAATCATCTAATGAGAGAAATAAATACTGGATTGACAGTTTAATGCATCGATATATATGTGCTGTCTATAAAGGAAAAGATGCCTGCAGGAAGGTCTTATATGGAAAAACCAGTCTCTATTTAGTTGTTAGACACGAGAATAAAAAATATCGGAAAACATCACGCAGTCAGCCCATTAGCCACGCTGAGAATACAATGTTCGGTAGTTGTATACATTTGGCCATTAGTGAGGGGATGAAAAAATGGATATACAAGTGAAGAATATTAACAAACAGTGCGGTGTATGGAGTCACTATCGCTAAATCACTTAACCCAGTGGTTCTTAATTAACCAGTGTTCCGCAAACCTACCTCGAGTGTTCCACGAAACAAAAGATTTTAAGTTTCTATTCAAATTTATTTCCATTGCTATATTGCTAGATAATTTCATGTTTCTATTTTATTTAATATATTAAAGTTCATTTCTTTATTGCTTCATTGTTTGCCGAGAATAGTAATCCCGGAATTACTTATCAATTTTTGAATGTATTGATGCTAATGTTTCGTGTAATAAAAAGTATATGAATGGTGTTCCGTGGCTTCAGAAAGGTTAAGGACCACTGGGTTAAAACGGCTAGCCGCTAGCTGTCAATGTAAAAGCAAACAGAGATGATGAAAGAGTTTACACGCTAGAATAAATTATTATTGGCATATTTGTTCTCGTATAAAAAATATATCGACAGTCAAAACTTTCTCTTAAAACAACTTGTCGCTTGTACCTCGAAAAGCCGGACCACTTTTACCAAGCATTTTAGTAATTGCTACGAAGCTTAGAAGCATTTCGTTCCAATGATTTGTTTCGGCATTAATAATTCTTTGAGAGGCCGCATCTATAGTTTTACAACACTTTAACCTCAGGTTCATCTGTAGCCATGATATTTGAGCCTAAATATGATTTTTGGAAATTTCATGATCTTTTAAGGTTTCGCCGAGGTGCTTCCAACATTTAAAACCTTCCTCTGAAAGACAACTAACTATACAGCCGAAAATTTTGCAACAGAAGCAGTAAACGCAGTTTTGTGAAAGAGAGTACACTAGCCAGTCTCGTAAACTTTCTCTCTATTGCTTAAAATTCGTGTATAATAATTTACGCTAAAGTGTCGACCAGTGTCATTTTGAAAGAAATTTATAATTATGCAATGGTTTAGGTGGACCTTGTCTTACTAAAAATCTTCTTTCGGCGTCTCCTAAAATCTTGGCCACAATGCTGGATCTGTACTCAAAGTCTGTAGAACGCTTTCTGTTGGTGTCAATTTTTTCAATGCTTTCATCTGGCGATGATAGAGTCAGAGTGTCGTCAGTTCCAATTGATTTAGAAACTTTGTCTATTTGTTTGTCACATCCTCATCCTCTGACGATTTTGTTTTTTCTTTTATAACCGGACTTCATGTCGGATTGTCAGAGTCGTCATTTGTTTTGGTACAACTCTAGATATATTTTTTTAACGCGCCAGCTTGTTTTCGCCTTTTTTTGTACTGGTAACCAGACAGTTTTCTTTGACCGTTAGACATTCTGAAAGAGGCACGCCCATAACTCAAATTAAACAATGTAAACTATCAAATAATATTTTTAAAAAATAAAGATTTATCCTTGTTCTAAATAAGCTAAAACCGTAATTAACATAACTTCATAATTATATTCTGTCAATGGACGTAAACAATATTTATGGCTTACACATAATATTTTTCGTATCCTGTGAACGTAGAGAAAGTCTAGTGTTTTTATATATGTATTTTATAATAACAAATATTTCAGCAAACCATAAATAGTCATTAAAAACAATTTTATAATTCTCGATTTTGAGATTTTATTCAGTTCAATTATTCAAATATATTTTTATAAAACGCGTTTTATCGAAGCAATGAACTTAATAAATATCTTATATTATTGATTCAAATAATTATTTTCATAAAACAAAAGTATAAATAATTATACCTATAGAATGCATTCAAATTTAATACTTTCAAATTTCCAACATTATCCATAATTAACATTATCCAAATTTAAAATTTGGATAATGTTATCTTAGGTAGCCAAGATGGCGGCTCGTCTCTAATTTCAGCAAGGAAACAGTGGGACGCACGTTCTAACCTATTCTAATAAATTACCATAATTATTAGCAACCAAATTATTAGAATAGGTTAAGTTAGGTTAGAACGTGCGTCCCACTGTTTCCTTGCTGAAATTAGAGACGAGCCATCATCTTGGCTACCTAAGGTAGCATCAACCCAATATTTTATTGATTAAATGAACAGCCTTTTTGGATAAATTAAATATTTATATTATTTAAAAACGGTTTCATTGTTTCGATTCGCTAATCGATTTACGATAAACTAGTATCTATCTATCAAACTAAACAACAGCTTAATTATAAATGTACTTACCTTTTAACATTAAGAAATCGCTCTTAAGTAAATTTTATGTACTTCCACTTGTTATCACTACAGACCTAATAGCAAGAATAATGCTATTGTCTAATGAAACCGCTCTTTTATATTTAGAGGTAAGTATAAGCGAGTCTATGCGTGTTCAAACAAGTTCAAGCGTCTCCTTTACAATTCTGCGTTAATTTTTCAATAATAGTGTAAATATTTTTAACTTTCAAACATAAACAATATAAATACGATACGCACTGTAAATTTTTAGAGAACGAAAAAATCGATATGTGAAAATTTCTATTAATTGAGTATTTAACACATCAATATTTTTTCATACTTACGGCTAAAGTGCTGCCCCTAAACTTTGGCGCTCCGGACAAATGACCGGGATGCCCGCCCCTAGAGTGGGCCTAGCCACCTTCGATCGACGATCAAAGAACCACATCAACGCCTAGGACGTCCGAACGGCTGATTGTCCTAAAGCAAACAATTTTGTACATAGTGTGTTTATTTTATGTTAAAATAAACGGTTTTTGTCAGTTACTTGTCGTCCTTGTCTTTTCCTCCACCACGCACGTACGAATGGACCCTAGACCATCACCGACGCGCAATTAACTGATTGTCCCTGGAAGTCGGCTGCTTACAGAAACACAGCTTCCCTATCATCAAATGTCACGGCACGCCACTGAAAAATATAGCTTTAAATATTTAATGACTTATATTTAAATCATCTTACCTTATAAACAACTTAGTCAAATAAACAATTACAGAAATATTAGAATAAATCACTTCGTTAATAACAAAATTGGACGAATATTAAAGCGAAAACTAAACACGTGCACACGCTGCTATACGTAAACAAAGAGGTCAAGTCTCGTGCTGACGTCACTAACTTCTCATTCCTGGCTAACATTGTAGAATAGGGATCCGGCTATCCCTATTCTACAATGTTGTAGAAAATCCCTATATTGTAGTATATAGTCCTCGCTCTAGCGTGAGGAAATGCAAAATTGGATTCTGGTGTGACGTTCATGTAGATTGTATATTTTCTTTTTGTTTATCTGTTATTATTTTATACATAAAAATACATAAAATGTTAAGGCATTTTTATTAATATGTATATATATATTAATATATTAATTATATATTGATAAATAAATCAACTCCCCCTCCTGAAAAAAATGAATTCGCACCACACGTGCGGAGTGAATTTATTTTTTCAGGAGGAGGTGACGACTTATCAGAGTGTGGGACAGCAAAAGTATGTCGACTTATCCTGGTGTGACGAGTTAAACGGTTCGAGTAAACCGGACTTTTTTTAACATTAATGCCTATCAGTGGCGTGCCGTGACATTTGATGATAGGGAAGCTGTGTTTCTGTAAGCAGCCGACTTCCAGGGGCAATCAGTTAATAGAGGTTTCACGTCGACATCACGAGTGACGTCATGAGCATGCGCAATTGTCCGGCGCCATCTTTGTGACTTGTTTACGTTTTGTGTGTGTTCACGTACGCTTTAACTGGAGTTCGTGTTGTTTTTTTTTCGTCGCGAATATCACTATGGTGATTTGTTGTGTAATTGGGTGTAATGCTAGTTCACTCAAGAACAAAGGAACATCATTTTTTAAAATTCCCGGCATCATTTGTCATCAAGGATCCCAAACTGAGGAGCTTTCACGACGAAGGCAAACTGCATGGCTCTCGAGAATTAACCGGAAAAATTTCGTTACGTATAAAGTGAATATCAATACGAGAGTTTGTCAGAAACATTTCATTTCAATATTTACATTAATAAACACTAAGTTATATTTTAAAACCTAAAAGAGTTTACTGATTTGCTTATATTAATTTAGTTAGATATAGTGCATTTATAAACGAATAACTAATGTAATTTCAGGCTTTAGCTAGTGCAAACTTATAAACATTACACGTTAAAACTAAAAGCAAGAGGCTTATTATATGCTTGTTTCAACTAGAAAATGAAGGTACTGAACAATTTGAATTAAAAAATTTCCACAGCTGTTTTTAATTAGACTTTTACTTTCAGACAAAAATTCTTAGTTAAGAAATACGTAAAAACACGAGTTTAAACAAACAAAAGAAAACATATCTTTCCGAGAAATATTACTTCGTGTTATTCATTACTTTTACTTTTATATCAGGAGAAACCCAGCCACTTGTTAAATAGTTATGGGCCTCTAAACATTTATAAGCTTTCATTTGTGACAGGGTGTAGAAATTTGTTGTCAAAACCAAATAGTTTATAATGTCACCAAATTGTACTTTCGGCTACAACTCTTGATCTACGACGAAGTCTGATAAACTGGCTTCGTATGGATCGCCTTGAAATAACGAAATTTTTCTCTTCGTACAGAGCTGCATTTCGTCCTGTTAGACTGCTAGAATAGCCCGC